>NW_010130706.1:0-43861 GCF_000699245.1 Pterocles gutturalis | reverse complement strand
AGCGTTTGATTTTAGGGCATCATCTTCTCTCACAATGTTTTAATCTCAAGCCTTTCAACTCTTGATTTTTCATTGTCTGTTGTTCTAAGCCATCTTTGTCCAATATCTACTTTGTTTTCTTTTCAGATACACAGAAACAAATGGCTTATCTCAAAGGCATCAGCACAACTCTGTCTCTTCCCCTCCTCCCCATTTCTTCCCCCTAGCCAACAAAAGAGATGGAGGCTGAATCCAAGCCTTTACTTGTCCCTGGTGACTTTTAATGAGCAAGCTGAAGGCCACACCAGTATACCAAGATCATCCTCAAATTCATTAATAGGGCATCAGCGCTCTTCCTCCACTATCAACAGTTCACTTCATTAAGCTGGCTCATGATTACAAGTAAACAAACTGAAGAAATCCCAGACACCATTTAGCAAGATTTAAATGCAGCATGAAACAGGATTCACCAGCTTGGGAGCTGCAGTAAAGGAGATGCAGTAGTTAGAAAGCTTCATGATCACAGATTGTGTCCAAAATTCACATGCCTTCATAGAAAACTCAGTTCCAACCCACTGTCACTAATATATATCGATGGCTGGAGCGGTAATGCTCTCAAAACCCAACACAGTCTGTAACACCTCGTATCTTGACTCACAATTTTGAAGCCACAAGGCTTGACCCAACTGTGTTCCATAACATTTTCAAATCACCACAAAAGGTTTGAAAGAAAACAAGCCAGCAGGTGAGCTAATGAGACAGATGGCTTAGTAAAGTTTCCCTTTATTTGGTCACTGTGAAGAACATAACCTTGCATTTATAACACTAAGTTTCACACTTTCACACTTGAATTAATTTAATAGGAACAAGAAGTCTGGAATGAATACTCTCCTTTCCTTAAGATTAGATATAAAAAGCATCTGAACTCCACACAGATTTGAGGTATAAAAACCCAGGGGCATTTTGGAGATGGCAACAGCACTCATGTCAGAGTCCCAAGGATCTTTGCTTCTACTAACTAGATTTCAGTCAGACAATTTCAAAGCAGAAGTTTAAAACCTGAGTTAAGAGCATTATATTTGGGATAGGTACTGCAGATCAAAACAATATCTGAAGTAGTGTTTACTTTCAGCTCTTGAGATAGGATTTATTCTGATACAAGTCTGAATCCAGTACCAAGCAGGCTCAATCACTAAATCCCAACCTTGAATCTGTTTCAGGATTAGGACTGAAGTATCATCTGGAGGTGGTTTTACACAAAGCACTCCTTTTCCTCACTCTCTATTCCAGCTACTAACAAACAAAATTATCAGTGGGAAACACCACAATCCTACTACGGAGGCCGGACTGAATGGACCCGTCTAGAAAGCCTTACTGCTCACCACTGTTCCAGGAAGAGTTGGACTGTCGGCAGCAGCACGGCTGAGGTTAAGGCAGTTAGCAGCTGGGATGCATTTTATTCTGTGGCAGATTAATATCCTTTTCCAGATACGTTCGCAAAGGAAGCTGCACTGCATATAAATTCTGTGACAAACAGCTCAAGAGTCACATGCATTAAATAAACATTTCATGATTCATCACCTCAAGTCAACTGGCATACATTTACCACACTGTAATGTCTCCAAAGCCCTGTAAGTATTTGTTCTTCATTAGTATCAAATATATAGTGCATTTGAGAAAATAGCAACTGCAGCTTTATTAATAACAGCAACATAAGTGGACATCTCATTTATACTTCTCTCATACGGGCTAATTACTGTGTGGGAGTGAAAGAAAACAAAACAAAGAGCAGAGGAATAAGCAAACTATTTCATTGCATGAGAAATGTTTTTATGAAAGTTACAATACATGCAGCTTACTTCAAAGTTGCCTTACACCTCGAGATGCCCTAGCTTCAAAGGAGAGAAAACAGGTCATTCTCTCAGCTGGTTTCAAGGAAGACACAGCTCCACCCATTCACATTTCCCTCTCCCCTTACAGTTTGTCTGCAAACACTACAGCCAGTTGAGGGATTGACTGAAGACATTTGTGTGCAATTGCCAATATTTACACTAAAGGCAATGAGGTCATCCACTCTGTTTTGGCAAGAACTGGCTTAACTCTTGGTTTTGTAAATTGAATCTGTTCTATATGCTTCAGTCAAGCCCACGTGCAATGGTTGCTGTGCTTTGTCACCCAACTACAGCCACCCTGAGTCACAGCTGTCAAAGTGGAGTGTTCCTTCAAATCCAAATGTGAACTGAGGGCAAATTTCAAAAAGCTCAGAAAAATATACAAAACCTGTTATTACACTCCCCACATTTCAAGATACCGACCAAAACACAACACCCTCTTCCACTACATTTTTGGGAAAGCTGCATGTACATGAGCCTATTTCTCCACTTCAGTGCTTGCACTGAAGGGTGCAGGAAATAAAATGCATTTACAGCTGAAGTACCTATTTAAATTTGAATTAGCTGAAGTTTTAAAAGTCAATTAAGTACATGGTTTAAAGCCAGGGTACTACACCACTACTGAAAAGAAATCTCACTGTAATTAAATGCAATCCCCGAAACAGAAATAAGGTGAGGCACTTTCAACTTAATCAGCATAACTGTTTTTAAGAATTATAATCACAAAGCTTTATTCAGAGAGCAGCTACATTACTCATTAAACATTATCTAAGAAATTTGAAGTCACTTTCCTGGCAACCTAGAAAAGTCTGCAAGACAGAACAGAACTTGTTTCTACAGGGAGTCTTTAAACAGTTAAGGCAAGTAAGAGAAACAAGTTGGGGGGAGTCCACCCCTTTCTAAAATTTACACTTGGCTATGCCTACTTCTATATTTCCCCAAGTACAAAAAACTTCTTTACTTCTTCTATTCTCTATTCATATGACTCAGCTGGATTATGTAAGTATTCCCCCTCTCTAGACAATTGTGTACTTAGGTAATTTCATTTATTAGAGCACAATCTGAGGTAATCATAGTATGCAGCAATAGTTTATGGATTAAAATACTAGAAACTGCATTACTTAATTCCCCTAGTCCTGTTTTCAGTGCTGTTGTGGTGCTATAGCCAGCTCCAAGCCAAGTCTACACTACTTTGTCCAACTGGCCACACTGCCTCAAAATGGATGTGGAACTGCAATACCACCTCAGGAGATGAGGATACTTGGGTATCTCTGCTCTATTCAGCTGATCATTTTAGGGAAACTGTTACAAACTTCATACCTTCTAAACCACTAATTCTCTTTAAATTTGGCTAAAACTCGCTTAAGAGGTACAAAACACACTGGGAGGAGCAAGAAGTGTAGAGATGAGTAACACTACCATATACTTCCCTTTGGGAAGCTGTCTTACAAAGATCACATACGTCATTCATAGAATGACCCAGCAGAGCTGTTCAGGAAAAACAGGATTCTATGCCAAAAAAGATTGACAGCAACTAAACATAAGTCACAGTTTACAATACTACTGGAAAATGGATTAGATCAATTCAAGATAGCAAGAAAAAAAAAGTTCTCATTTTCCTGTTCCTACCTTCTTTCTCTGTTGCAACAATTTGTAAGCCAGCACCACCCTCCACTTATCAATTCCCCCACACATTTTCAGACACTGTCTACAGCTTACCTTCTGAGATACAACCTTATATTACAAGCCATGCAGTTACAGGCTTTCATCTCAAGTCTTAATGACTGCATCTTCCTCCTCACTGCATCCTCAGCAATGCCATCTTGTCCATTTGCCCAGAATGATGACGTCAGGACAGTTTTCTGGAGTCAGTAGACTTGCCAAAAACAGACCGCGTGAAGTAGCTCTCCTGTTTCTCTAGTACATTATAGGTGATCTACTTATTTTCATTCAGGAAGTCCTTCCATGCTTATCTCTGCCCCTTTTTATTTCTCATCTATTTTTCCAAGTGGACTGTATTGCTTTATGGTTCATTTGCAATAGTTATCTCAGACAAGTGCATAGAAGAGAAACTCCACCAAGTTACCTGTTAAATCTCATTATCCTCCTTCAAATTCTTCCTTAATCTACTTCTGCACAGCAGCTACCAAAACACAATGGATCAACAGGTGGCATATTGTGACCCTAGTGCTTTTCATGCTAACCAATCATTCTACCCATCTTCATGTGCCCTACAAACACCTTGGGCAGGGTGTATCTTCTTTTAGGCGGTTCTATTGTCTTTTAGAGAGGCCAAGACAAACAGGGACCTGCTTAAAGAGCTCCTGGAAAGCATCCAGAGGATTGACAACTTAATTGAACCTTTTGGGAGTACATTTGTCCTACCAGAAGGAATTTTAGCATCATTCCTCCTATCATGGTGGATCTTGACCATATATCTTTGAACTTAAATATAAGATGCCTGAAATGCCATGCACTGGTACTGAAGAACATACAGTCCAAGTTAAAACACCATCTCAGCTGCTCAGTAATGCTGTGATGAGAGCAGAGGTGCTCATGTACTCTCTGGGCTATCATCACGTTGCTTATGCAGTACAAAGTCCAGCTTGCAGTGGTTTCTCAGGGGGTTTTTTTTGTTTGGTTTCATTTAAAAAAAACCCAACCAACCAACAAAAAAAAACCCCAAAAAAACCAAAACAAAATGAAAAACAAAACCAAAACCAGAAGATCCAATTAGGATGTTTGTAGTTTCCACTGATTGCTCTTACCGAACCCCCAAAACAACATCAATTTCTGTGGACCACTCCCCTCCACAGAGACAGGCTGTGTAGTCTGGAGAGCTATTAGCCATTAGCAGCAGTGAATGAGTTAACAGACAGGCTTAAGGATTTAGAAGTTTGTGACAGACCTTAACAAAAAGAGCCTGGCCAGTTTTCTTTTAAATGCGAAGTGGTTGCTGGGATTTCTAATCTTTATTGATATGCAGCTATGGAAGTGTACAATACCAGGTAATATGAGAGGCCAGAATGGCTTATAAGCACAATTACCTAGGAAGCAATCTAAATCCTGGAAAGAACTCAAGGCAAAGTGCCTACAGGAAGCTTCTGCTATTTGTAAGATAGTGAGCAAATAAAGACCTGAAATTATCCAAAATATAAGCATTAATGAGTCCAGACATCCAACACAACATTTGAATTAAAAAACAATTACATAAGTACAATATATCAGAAAAGAGAATTAAAGTCTTTCTTTTTTTTAATGAGTAAATTGAAAAGCCACATTAAACATCAATGTCCAAATCACCCAAGCATCTTTATCAAAATGAAGGTATCTACTCCTCTAAAGAAGGTATTAGGCATTAGCAATCCTGTGGAACAGTTCAATGTTCTGTGGCTTGGACATCTTTAGCACAATTGTATAACTTCTTGGTTTTCTGTTCAAAATAGAGCGCATAATTCAGTTTTACATTATATGCATGTAATGCAGGACAGCTTGAAAAACACCAACCAAACAAAAACCCCAGTGCAAGTCCTTGGGATATCTGTGTTACTGAAGAGGTGAGAATAAAGGCCTATGGTTTCAATAGCAACTAATTTAAGATTATTAACCTAGCACATGTTTCCATGTGTTTCATATGTTCAAGGGGTTTTAATTTGCAGAAAGTGCTGAGGCTTCAGGCTCTGCAACTTCAATCACTTCAAACAACTCAAATAGAGTGGCCCAAAACAGATGCACTCCAGTGACTGAAAATTTTGATCTCATTCACCGAGATCCCAATCTTCTGTTATTTTGCTTATGGTTTTCACTGCATATTGTAATTCTAAGGGCAAACTATCTTTTTGTTAATTATTTTAGATGAGTGAACTTTAACTTTTCCAAGAAACCCCTGGCAATTTAGCCATCTAAAGAACCCCCTTCCTCCTGCTTTCTTCTCTCCTTCTCATCTCAGTTACAGAAACAGCTTCTAGGGTCACCATCCCTCCTCACAAAATCATTGCACTGTGACAAAGTCCAATATGCAAAGAGAAAGGTTCTGGAACTAACACCAATTTAAGTCTTCATGATCTCCCTTTTCTTCTTACTTTTCTACTGTGTGAACAGTGCAGCCATTGGCATGGAAAGAGCTGAGCAACCTCCACAACAGCAGAACAAGGCACTACAATAATTGAAAAGATATTCTGCAGCTTGACAGATGTACAGACAACAAGTGCAGTTGTTATGATTGACTTTATATTGAAGGCTATTGTACACTATACAGGGAATGTATTCGGTTGGTTACAATAATCAAACAATTATCTGCTAGAAACCAAGTATGACAAATTGGGCTTTGTAACAGAATTTGCAGTGGCAGTTCTTTGCATTTCATGATCCTGCTTCTCAGCATATCCGTACCCATTCAAAACCAGGAGAACTGGATTGCTCAAGCCTTTACCATTTTAGAGTGGAATGTTCTTACATAAATAGGAAGTTGTGCACATAAAGGTACTCTATGCTTAAGCTCTTTGAAAGGCTGTTTCTGAAGGGAAACACCATGTTCTGTAGAGATGCAGCTGCACATTTCTGAACGGAAGGCACTGGAAGAGGCAGGATTGTGAGGCAGCAGCCTTCCTCTGGGAATGGGAAGATCCCAGACCATTCCTGAACTGCTAAAAGACACTTTCAGCTCTCCTGTCTATGAGCCAGTGTGACTGTTCACTCAGCTCCTGCTCAGATTTCAGCAAACACACAGCTCATGCTAAGGCCTGATGTATGCCAGGAGCAGCGCCATTAGGTCAAAGCTAGGGCAACACATAGGCAGAACACAGTGACCATAAAGAACCAAAGGTCATTATGTAGCCATTACCATCTGCAGCTCGCTGTCCCCTGCAGCCATAATCTTCGCATACTGGTTGTCTGGCAGGTCCTTCAGAATCTGCTAACTCTTGTAAATGGTATAGACCAAACTTCCAAACCGGAAGGTATATAAATACATATACAAATATGTCAGCTTACTCAAAAAAGCTTTTGAAGCAGATCCAATAGCAGCTGGACTGTGGAGGCTTTTGTGCTTTCAGGTGTGACACCGGGGATGCCTGTGCCCCTGGATGAGTACTCTCACCATCTAATAGGTAACTATTTTGCTCATCGGTGCACGAGTTACGAGTTGCAAGTTATGAGTTAGAAACCTCATGAATTAAGCAACAAATTGGTGAATTCATGTGTTAACTAGTCTGTACAAAGGGGACTGAGCCCTCTTTTATAATTTTTGGTTGTTTTCTTTCCTAATGAGCTCATAAAATATAGCTTAATTTACAGAGCATCTTGTCCTATAAATTTGAGGGATCCAAATGGACCATGACAGCTACATGCCAATATTGATAAGGAAAGAACAAGCTCCTCACAATGTTCCAATCACAAAATTTTGGTTGGTTTCCTCTTTTTGCTTTCAGAAGCAATATAGTTCATCAACATTTTGAAAAGAAAGGATTAAACCTGCTCTCAATGAAAGAAACCCAGTCCCCTGACCTAAAGATCACAGTAAGGTCACTTTTAATGCATTCTCACTATAACCCGAATTTGAGTGCAATTCCCTCCTCAACATCCTGACCAGCCTAAACTTTCACCTGCAACTGCTACTATCATTGCCCGAGAAGTCATCTATCTGTATGTATGCAACCAGCACAGTCAAAAGTAGATAGTAGTAGGTTGGATTACTCTGTAAAATGAAATCATGTTGCACATGGATTGCAAAAAGAAAAGTACAATGAAAACTCTCAGCTCTTATTTTCTTTGACAGCCAATCTCTGCCTGGAGAAGCAGCAGTTTGCTTTTACTACAGTATCTGTATCCTTTGTAGGTGGTCAAGTCTGTTGTCCTCCCACGGGAATAAAGAAAAATTCTATGCATGGAAAGTTATGAGTTTCCAACCCTCTAAGTGGGAGTAGTCCGCAGAAGAGAAATCCTTTAATTAAAAACAACTTTGGAGCTGAATTCCTGCTTGTTCAACTATTTGCAGTCCTTCTACTTACAAAAGCTCACTGGGATCCTAGGTACAGGAAGCTGAAACATTTAGGCTGAACTAACCAAACCTGAGAGACTTTCAATGTCAGTAATATACCTTCCAGCTTTAGTACTGCTTTAATACTAGGTGTATCTAGAGACATAGTATCTCCTATCTGTTTCTGAAAAGTTAAGGCACATTCGACTATGGCATAATGCTGTACTCATACAGTCTCATGCCTTTTACCAGAGAAATAAAAAAAAAAAGCTAGAGAACAGTATCACTTCGTCTGAATTCCACTGTTAGGGCTGGGGTCATGCTGTTTCCATGTGCAAACACCATGTGGTATATCCTGCACTTTGCTGACAAGAAGCAATCTAATACTAGGCTTCTGAATCCTAAACAAACAATATTGTAATGCACTGTCAGCTGCGCAATAACTGCTGCACTCTGTCAAAACATACTTTTAAGGATAAACATGCTAAGAAAACCTGCAGGAAAAAAGATCAGATACTAGCCCTGCCTAAGTTCTAACACTTTCTTCCACATGCTATCACCCCTCAAATATTACGCTTGCAGTAATGCAAAAGCAAAAGGGGGTATGAGTTCCTACCTTTGCATCAGAACAAATACACTGCTGCATAAGCACTTTGAAGAATATTATCTAGAATAACAGTGTTAGAACAGATATGTGAGCAGCATGGCTTCAGGCTTGAAACCAAACTCCAGCTGACAGTACTTCAACTTCCTGAATGGACAGGAAAGCTTTAGAAAGCAGTATTTAAGACAGCAACTTATTACATGGACTGGAAACAACTCTGCAGGGTTACATTCCCTGGTAAAGACAGACCAAGAGGAAGACTTCTTTACAGGCATGCTGGACATTGCTACATTCTTCTTATGAACGGACTTCATAAAACCTGCAGTGCCAGACCTCCCTACCCAGTACACGAAAAAGGACAGAGGTAAATATTGGGGGACAGCCGCCAAGTGTCAGTGTTCCCAAAGCCCTCAAAGACAGATGCACCTGCAAATGTATCTCTTGTGTTGGCGCTCTTCAGTCAGGCTGGGTCAGGATGGGGAACACTCACAGCTCAAAGTCCTTCTCAGGAATTTTAGTACCTAATTCTTTCCTTTGGGTTTGCATACTAGACCCCGGGATGAGGAGGAGACTGTATGTAGTAGCTCAGAGCATTTACCCCTGAAGTGGGAGAGTAGGGTTCTAGACTAGTTGTTTGAAGGGCCTCAAACCCCATCTTTTACCTTCAGATAAGTATTATGTTAGATAATGCCATGTATCATTCCTCTTGTTGTCATGAAGCCAATAAAAACCCCCCAGACTCCAATGTGTATGAGACTGCAGAAAAAGCAAGAGGGATTTTAGCTCTACAGATCTTGTAATTAAAGGCATTCTTATGGTATGGAACAATTTCAGTTCTTAATACTGTTTACAGAGTTTGGATTTTAAAAAATCCTTTCATAGAAACGTGGGCATGGTCCTGGCAGCAAAGAGGAGAACTCAGGAAGCTCACACTGGAGGTTTCCCAAAGCAGAGCGAAAAGTGTGTATCAGGGTCTCTAGTACAGTATCACAGGGTGAATATTAGATTAACTTTCAGAGGGTGAAACACAAAAGCCATCTCTCAAACACTCTAAAAGCCCAAGAGTGACTAAAACCAGGACCAGATGTATATCCCTGTATTAGTTATTCAATAATAGGAAAAAAAAGAAAGTTAAACTTTTATGAAAAAAACCCCCATCATTTAGTATTCTGAAAACATTAACCCAAGGGAGGAAAGTAAGCCTGAAGTCAGACACGCCTTGACACTAAACAATAGACAATATTAAAATGTAATTCACTGGTAATCTTTTAGATTTTCAATATTTTATTATACCATGGGGACAGCAAATTTTGAAGAAAACACATTCCAAAGCAGAACAGTATAGTATATCAGCTTCGTTTTAGGACATGCTTTGGATAAGTGCTGCATCATCAAGTCCAGTCTCAGAAGTTCTCTCCATCATAAATTGCTCTACGATTCTTACTGCCTATCAACATATAAAAGCAGGTTAATACAAACATATGAATATTAATTGGGAAGTTAAACAGTCAGTGTTTAGCTTACCTGAAGCAACTTTTAAGCCGTGGATCAAGTAAGACTGACTGAATAAATGAGCACCAGAAGCTGTTAAAAAGTTCTGATTTCAGCATCCAGGGAGCAGTCAAAACAGTTAAACCTTCTGTCCTGTTATGCTAAGAGGCAACTATTAGGATTTCTTGTTTCTGATGACACTTCTTGTGATGTTTCAAGATAAGAGGAAATGTAGAGTACAATATAATTGGTAGATAATGCTAAGGCTTGTCTGGTCTTTTTTTTTTTTTTAAAACTTGCTTGCAGAGGTCAAGTTGCCCTTCAAGTACTTTATGAAACTGGATTTTGCCTTGAAGCCCAACACTAGTTATCTAATCTATGGTTAGTTTTAACCTTGAAGTTGTCTCTGTCAGACAGAAGTGCCAAGGATGTTGCCTTGGCCCACAACACAGTGGCAGAAAGCACTTGTTTTCTCAAACATAAGGAGTCTACCACAGAACAACGTTATTTCCACACTCGCTGAAAGACAACAGATTCCCTCTAAAACTTTTGAAATAGTCCAGCATGAAGAAATTTTGGCTAACAGACAGCTTGTGAAATCTTCACTGAACTTTCTTAACCTACTCATGACCTGTGGTGTTAGTGCCAGCTCACTTCAAGAACATGTGGAAAGGGACTAAAATTGCACCAGTGAAGATGTAGACTGAGCTTCAGGCTCCAAGATCCTTAAACTGGCCTACGGCAATACCTGTATAAAGACTACAAGAAATCTCTAACAGAGGTCAGTCTACAGTCTCAATATTTAGCCAGCATCAGCACTCAAAAAAAAAAACTCCAAACCCCACACTCCAAATCCCCTGCATGACTCCTCAGAGAACACAAAAATCAGCTAACAGGCCATAATGACTAATTACGTGCAGATATTTGATCGTGGCAGCGAGAGAAAGCTGAAGAAAATGCAAAACACTAAAACACAATGTAAAGCCTAATTAAAAATAGGAAACCTTAATTCGATTCAAATCCAGTTTAGCATAAATCACTGTCAACGGAGCTCTAAACTGTCAAACAGGCACAACCTTCCTCTCACTTAACGGAGGGATCAGTCCAAGTAGGCCAAATGTCAGATGTCAGTGAGCGCGGAGTGTAGGATAAAGTATTGAGAGACACAGAAGTTTTGTTAATAGTGAAGTGAGCGTAATGAAAACCAAACAGAACTGCTAAGGGAACACTGCGGCGTTCAAATCTTCCTAGCTTAAAACTAAAGAATTCAGCATCAGAAGAACTTGCCCAAGCTTATTAAGACATACACACAGCTCAGCCTCCAGTTACATCTGTGGTTTCACATAGAAAGGCAGATGGCAGTTTTAGAAACACTCTTTAAAAGGAACTATTGCTACTTTACTTTCTTTTATTTAAATAATAAAAAAAGATAACACCATCTTGTACTTTCCTGCAAGCTTTCAAACGAGAAGATGCCATGTATTTAACTAATAAGCACTTTATCTCAACATTCATAAATTTCTGTGCAAACTTAGCAGGCAAAGTGTTACTGATACACCTAGGAAAAGATTA
This sequence comes from Pterocles gutturalis, assembly GCF_000699245.1. Classification (NCBI taxonomy): domain Eukaryota; kingdom Metazoa; phylum Chordata; class Aves; order Pterocliformes; family Pteroclidae; genus Pterocles; species Pterocles gutturalis. The sequence goes on along the minus strand of NW_010130706.1, from coordinate 32,346 downwards.
TATTATTATAATGTATGCACATGTCTTTATACCCATCTATACCCATGTTATACCCCTGCAAAGGGGTCTACTGTAGCTCAAGAGCATATTTTACCAATGCTATGCATATCTCAGATCTGAGACAACAAAAAAAGTGGTGGATTCAGTTTAAAATCTCTAACAGAAAAGACTTTACATGTCACAGGAAAAAGATAATCTAAACTACTACGACATACAGGTCCCTTCCCATGTTATAAAACCTCTGTTTTTCTTTATCTGTAAAGCACTTCCACAACATACTACTGGCATCAAGATAGCAAGGAGAAGTTAGTGATTTAAGTTAATTCTGTAGGCACTTTTGACACATCCCCCAGGAAAGTAAAGGCACTTGAGATTCCACTATAAAACTGCATTACAACCTGTAGTTTCCAGATAAAGTTCTCTTTCCAGTTCAACCATAGCTTTTGCATCAACTCTAGGGGTAAGATTTATATAGCCACTATGGAATTGAAAACTGAAAGTTTTATACGTTACTTGCAGAAATCTGTATTTTCCCCTATCTCAGGCCACACAAGCTGTGAGATGGTAACTACTGCTACTAACAAGTTATTTTTCTAGGGGTTCTCTGCATTCATGTTTAAGTCTTGTTATTTTGTAGAGATGTGCTTCAGTCAAGAAAATAAAAGGTTCTTTAGCTACTAAGACAGCAAAGACTCATTCCCTACCACCTACCCTCCAACCCCACTCCCCCCCCCCAGCCTGCAAAGAAACTCCTTAAGCCTATGTTGAAGAGACTGAACTAAAGACTGTCAACAACACAATACACTGCTGATGTCCCTTTTCTTTGTTTTCTTCTAATAAAACCATTGTACTTTTGACTACAACATTAGTCTTTCAGATGCAAATAAACAAGGAAGGGCAATTTATTTTCCCCACCAAATTCTGAAGTAGATTTCAATATAAAGATGTGAAGTAGTCTTAAAACTTACCAAAAGTTTTAATTATACATATTCATCAGAAGCTAGGTTAGCAGCACTACGGCTAGTATTTTGGTTTAGGCATTACTCTTTGGTGAAAGAAATGTCTTATGACACTTTGTACTAACCTCCCCAAGATGCCAGCACGCTAGGGTGGGAGAACAGAGCATTCCAACCAGCATCCAAAGAGATCAAGACCAGGGATAGCATGGAGATTCGAAACTGATATTAGGAGAAACTTCTTTCATAGGAGAGTAGGGCAGCCCTAGAAGAGGCTAGCCAGGCTGGCTGTGTGAAAACTTCCACCATTCTAGGTCTTCAAGATGTGGCCAGACAAAACCCACAGCTGACTTTATACTGTGTTAGGGATGGTTCTGCTTGGGCAGGATGTTGGACTACATGATCTCTCAAGGACCCTTCCAGCCAACATTTACTATGATCCTGTGAAAAAGGAGAGAAGAGTACGTGTAGGAGAGAGGGAATTACTTAGCTTACACGTTCTGAATAGTAGGCAAAGATTTATGATTTTATCTGACAAGGACTCCCACGTTGTGTTGTTTTCAGAATCAACAAACAAATTACACAAACCCTTCTGAAAATCTCTGATAACACTACATTTGGGAAAGACAGTTCTCATGTGGCTGAAACAACCCTGTTAACATGTACATAAAGCATGTAAAGGTACCTAACAAATCTGCAAAAATATTTTTGTCACATCTTAGTCTGAGAGTCTGTACTATCAGGTACATTTATTTATATGTCAAGCTTGCACTGTCTACACATACATGAAATCAGGAGCTGAGCTAGAGCATGCACAAGCATATTGACCAGCAAATCACAGCGGTAAATGCATCACTAACATATGGCACGGCAGAAAGTAGCCTACACATGCTTTAGACACGGGCTGTCAGATTGCTTTCAGCAACGGAGAAGTATGAGCAGTGCTTCACCCTTAACATGGCTCACGTACTCAAGTCAAGAAAATCATACAGGTTTACTGAGAGTGAGTAGAGAACTAAGTCAATACCACAAGTTAAAGAGATATATTTTAATATATCTAATGGTTCTCGCATTCACTTGTATGCCATGACTTATCTCAAAGAAAGGGATGGAGAATGCAGTCGTGTGGAAGAGAGAAGATGCACAGGCCACGCATGCTACACACAGCGTTTACAGCTAGCTGGGAAACAAGCCACTTCCACACCACGCCCCACTCCCAAAACTCAACAACTCCCATTTTTCCAAGACATCTGATCTGAAAAAATTATCATCACTGGTTACACTGAAATGCCAAGGCATTTCTCTACATTGAATTGCTTGAATAAAGCCTCTTCGATCTATTTTAGATTATACTTGGAAATACTTAAAAATAGCAAATAAGCTTCATCCTTACAGGACCCTCCGTAGAACAACACGTTTCAGCCTCCTAACTGTGTATCTACTTCAGATGCAAGTCTACTGAATGTATATATAATTATTTGGCCAGAGCCAATCATCAAAACTATTTGTTTGTGTTACAAACAGCATTTTGCTGTTTGCAGCAGCAATGTGCAAATGTTAGAGCAAAATGCTCTAACAGCATTTTCTCTTCAAGTACGATTATAGCTATCTGACCCTGTCTGAACCTCTCGAAACCAAATGCCTTTGTGAAGTCTTACATTTTTAAACCAATTTAAAGATATATGAAAAAGCATTATTTTCAGAAGAAAAAAAAAATCCAAACCAACCCACAAATGAAGATCACTGTACAGTCACTCCTCTTCCCATTTACTGAAAACTTTGTTTGGGCAGAGTCATAAATTATCTGTTTTCCTGTTTGGACAGAGTTCTAAAAACATCTAAATGACATTGAATAACTTATTCTGGCATGGGGAAGAAGAGTGGGCATACACACAGCAGCTATGTTTTAGTTACTCTCTTTTTACCTTTTACAGTAAAAAGGTTGCCAACAAAATTAAGCATATATCGTCCAAACATGCTCCAGAATAAGGTGTCTGTGTTTCAACTAATAGCAAACTACTGGTGATACTTATTATGATACTAAATTAGTGTAACAGTGTTGGAGTTTGTATTTTTGCAAGTAAGGTTCTTGGATATGGTAAGAGAAGACACACTGTCAATCTTTACTGCACGATCTATGAAGATCATCAAGGTTTACAAGATCTTATTTTCCACTCTTCAACACAAAGAGAGAGCCACAAGCCTAAAAATGCTCAAACACATGCTTTACTTTGTACACACTAGTAGATTCACAGAAGAATTAAAAGCATACACATAATGCTTCTTGTGAGCCAGGGTCTGACTACAAACATCTGTAAAAATATAACCTTTCTCCAAATCAGAGCAGAAGTGAAACAAAATTATAAACCCCTTAAACTATGACTTCAGATCCAAGTAATTGTGCTAAAACTACATAGTTTTACTTACTGAAATACCGTAAGTGCACAAGTACATATACCAGGTCCTTGCCAACACCCTGGTTTAAGAGATCCTTACCAAAAAAAAAAAAAAAAAAGGATCTCCCATGCCCAAAGAAATTGTGCTAATCATTAGGCTACATGATTTTGAGGAAAACCATTCCAGACACCCTCCCATTTCACATGCACCACTAAGGGGTTCCCTTCAACACGGACTTTGAACCCCAGGGATCTCCCAGAGATCCAGCCATCATGAGAGCGAGAAGCAAACTGCCTCTGTGCACTAAACTGAGAAGATTTGTCTTAGGAAATCCTTTTCAAATGCCCTCTGGCAAAGGAGAGGCTTGAACCTTATTTAGAAATGTGCTCACCATTGATCTGTTAAAAATATAATGCGATGAATTCTGTCAGTTAACCCTTTGCTTCCCTTCCTTTCTAATAATCCAGATTGATGGGAAAGCCTAGGGATAAAAGAAAAAAGTTTGGTTTTGCTACCAAAACAAAAAGGTGGAGTGGTGGTTAAAAAAAACCCTTAAAAAGTTTTCTGTTTTGAAAAAGACCACTCTAAAAATTATAATTTGCTCACCCAGCACAATGAGACACATATGAATCTTAACTTTTTGGTTTTGCTTGAAAGGACATGGCCCCTCAGTCTTTTTTTGTGAAGAAACAAAGCCTTGCTATGGAATTCAAAGGGATGCTTTGTCTAAAACGTAATAATCTTGTTACAGGTGACAGGTGTCAGGCTTGGCCAGCTCTGTGACAAGCAGTGTGGTTCTACAGCTTCCTGGAGAAGCTATAAAGACTTCAACTAGATGCTTTCTCAGACCTAGGAAAGGTTATACAAAAGAAATCAGAAATCACTTTTCAAAGTACAAAGCTAGAGTGAAGACAGGCATCCGTGTTTCTCTTCCTATTTAGAGACAAATTATCGGAATATTAACTCAAAGGTATTTGCAAGTGAGATTTTTGCAGATTTGACAAACGATAGACTTTAAATTTTACTCCATTTAGCTGCTATTTTAAATTTCTCACTTCTAGGTATCAATTACTAAAGCATGTTTCCTTAACAACTAAAATTCAAAAGGCAAACTTCTATTTCTTTAAAGGCTAGAAATTCTCATTTTTAAACACTGTGAAGTTATCCTTTGTAGGAAGCAGTCTACAGAATTGTAAAACCTTCATGGAAAAAATTAAAAGATTGCATCAAAATGACATGCCTCCATAAAGCAGAGTTTCCTTCCTGACAGAGAGAGAAATTACTAACATGTTGGGAAACCTACATTTTTTTCAGCTGCTGTTAGAAGTTGGGTAACACGCACATATTTTCTCCTCTCAAATGTTTAACAACTGTGTATCATTAAAAACCTATCAGGCAAGGTCTTCTATACTTTGCTACTACAAACAGGAGAACATTGCAGAATTACCTAGTGATCAATAAATTAATAAAAACCAAACTCTGACCTCAAAAAGGCCAGTCAGGCTAGGTTAACATTTCAAGTTAGAGTCCACAGGAAATGCATGATCCCATTCTTTTCACTGCTCTACAGAAAAAAAACTACCCAGCAAGTGCAGCAGTGTGAGGACGCAAACCTTGCCAAAGCTCAATGAATTCATGAACAACAGTATGAAATGGCTTGCCTGCAACATCATGGGCTTGGACACAGTGACCCATGTTCCAAGTAGTAAAGAACAAATTCAACATTTTTGAAGCAAAAAATCTAAGCTTTCCTGTTTCTTCAAGTAAGTAGTATTTCCACACACCACCCTCCTCATAATTCATTATCAATACTTCTGTCCTTGTTTCCAGACACGCTGTCTCCACTTCAGAGACATTCCATTTTCAATTTGCCCTCAGCTGGCAAGAAAATGATTAATCCCAACTCGGAAAAACCACTGGCAGAATCATTCTTTTTTTTTTAAACATAAGACCAGTATATTGCCACAGAAACATAGTCACAGTATTCAACTTTAAATGCATTTCAGAAACTTTAAGTACAGGTGCTACAAACGTCAACTAATCATTTAGATTTTGATACAAGATCTGAGTTTGATGTAAGGACAAATTTACATAGAATAATAAGAAGGAGAAGGAACATCACCCTTAAATGAGAAAACAAGAAGCTACACATAATAAAAATGTGAATAAGTGAAGAAAAGGAAAGAAACAGATGCAAACATTGTATCTTCAACTTCAGCTATGCTATCCCACCAGTCTGAACAAGTACAAGGTCATTAAAGAGCTGCAACATAGATAGCAAGGGAACAGGAGGTGCATTGTGCACTGTCCAAATCAGGAGCTGGGACTGAAGAATGGAGAGACAGAAGAGATGAAAAGCATTTCTGGTAATCCAAAGAATGAAACAAAATTCAAGGATCCCACTGACAACATTGTCAAAGCAATCTCGGTTTGTTTTCTGCACTGACTGAAAGACAGGATGAGAAAGGTGTATACACCTTTTGTTGAAATGTGCAAGTGAAGCAATGAAAATGTGAGAGACAGCTTGTTTTCTTTGAGACTATTTCTCACCTGCATCAGACTTCCTGGCCTGTCAAAGAAAAACTCTCCCTAAACCAGAGATGCTTTTTAAAGAGCACCTGGGAACTTGTCCCATCTCTTCATTCCTTTCAGATGCTAGCAGCAAAGATAGGGGGGGGGGGGGAAGAAATCAAAGCAAGATCATTGAGTAAGATATCTTCTGATTCATGACCTGGGACATGTGGATTGTGGATAAAAAAGAAATTCCGCCCTGCTTACATGGCAGAAATATGGTTCTGGAAGGGAGGACACTCCCTTTTTTTAGTCCAACCAATAGCAGAAGCATCTCTTAGCTCAGGAAGGTCAAAGACATGCACAACACAGGCCACGAAACACTCCAGCAGTCACTCACAGCTGGAGGACACAAATGAAATCTCAATGCTCAAACATCAACAAGGTCTGGTTTTGTTGCTTATTAAGCTTCCCAGAGAATGTAATATCTACCTTTCCATGTTTGGAAACCACATACAGTGAATAACCAGTTAGAAAACTTAGCAGGTCATGCAGCTAGAAGGGAAAAGGATGTTCAAGAAAGCAGTACTATACACTGGGCTCCTCATCCAGTAAGAAATTATTACTCAAAAAAATAAGGCAGTGTGCTACTGGTGAAAATCTCTTAAACGTGTCTCAAAACAAAGGTTTTGTCAACTGTATTTATGACTTCATGCAAGTTAAATCAATTTAGAGACCTACATTGAACTTCAAAGAAAAAATAAGTCTAATTCTCAAGCAGGTCCATTTTTGACCACTTTTCATATTTAAAGTTTAAGTTGTGGAAGAAGAAAAAAAGGTTCTCAAAGAAAGTCACTCCTCCGAAATCAACTAGAGACATGACTAAAATTCTAATTTATCAATTCAAAAAACCTTTATGAAATATAGGGGTCCTGGACCACCTACTACTCACAAAAAGCCTTGTCCTGAACTACTGCTTTTCTAAGCTGTAAAGACAATTTCAGAATATCTGCATACAGCACCTGAAGACAGTAAGAAGATGATACTGGGCCAAGACCAAATGTCCATCCAAGCCCTGTAAATCTGTCTCCAATAGGGATTCATCACTCTAAGCAGGTCACTGATACTGACCTTGCACAGTAGATCTTTGAAGCCCCTGGCAGGAAAATCCATCACCTTTGAGGGTGACTTAATTTTTCACCATCTGTTGACATAAAACACATTTATTCTGACTAGCAGCAGCTTACCTTTGCTAGTAAACAGTTCAAAGGCAATTGCAACTGTGACTACGACATTCAAAAGGAAATAGTCTGCACAATTGCAAAGTCTCAGTACAAGAAAGACAGGTGTTCTATATGACATGCGTGAAGAAACTGCTGAAGTGAGAAGGGTAGTGCCCCTCTGGAGGAACAAGGAGCAGGATCCGAAACCTTGACTGATGCTGTTGTGGAAAATTGAGACCTTGCTTCAGTAAGCTAGAAGACAAGAAAAATATTGGACATTAAAATTCCTAACCCATAAAAATAAAAGGAACAAGGAGTCATAGCAAATGCCTAGGGAAGAAGATAAAGGCTGAAACAATACTTTATAGTTCTCCTGAAAGCCTTGTTGGCTTCCAACTGGCCCCAGCTCCTATACTGACAGGTGTCACTTGTATTTATTAGACTCAACTGGATTTCTCTTCCACTCTTCAGTCTCCATGGCTTCATGTCAAGGAATTCCATAAATCTAATTCTCATGATCTGAAGAATGACCTGCTTTTTGTTTGTTCTGAACTAGGTTCCTATTAGCTTCATTTGATGTCCACTGGTTCTTGTGCTGCCAGAGTGAATAAAGTAAGTCCGGCTTCCTTTCATCTCATTCATGATTTCGTAGGCTCCCCTCCCACATTAAGCTGCCTTTCTTTTGGACTGAAAAATCCTAGGTTGCTAAATTGCTCACATCTCTCATCACCCTTACTGATGGGTCTTTATAAATTCTGCATGGTGTTTCAGTCAACAGGACTGTCTTCATTGCTAGTGTCACTCCACCACACAGAATCATCATATTCTTTAGCAACAACACGTTGTGTTAGTTGTGGGCAGCAATTAATACTCTGGAGATGTCTGCTTTAGAAATTATCAACTGGTTTATATTAAAGAGATATGTAACATGCCTAGAATGTGAGACTGAAAGTACTTTAATGAATAACCAAAAAGACCTCCCAAACACAGGACAAGTTAAGACAGTGACAATCTCTAAAGCTAGACTCCAAGACAACACAGCATTTTTAATGCTGCACAAATATATATATGCCTACACACATATATATAAAATCATAGAACCATTTAGGTTGGAAAAGACCCTTAAGACCATCGAGTCCAACTGTAAGTCTAACACTGCCAAGTCCACCACTAAACCATGTCCCGAAGTGCCACATCTACACATTTCATAAATACTTCCAGGGATGGTGACTCAACCATTTCCCTGGGCAGCCTGTTCCAATGTTTGACAATCATTTCAGTCAATAAGTTTTTCCTAATGTCCAACCTAAACCTCAAGTTGCAGCTTGAGGCCATTTCTTCTCATCCCATACGCTTCAGCAAAGCTCCTATGCAGCATACAGCATTCTACACTATATTAAGAACAATGAAAGTAAATACTTTCAGTCATGCAATATTACTCCCTATCCTTATAGGGCTGGAAGAACCACCAATGATGGTGTGCTTCAGCCTTTCCTGTAGTAAGAAAAAGCTGCTGTACCTTTATGCTTGCCTATACTTCAGATACACAGAACTTAAACATGAGACAAGCTATCATTTTGGAAAATGATCAGAGTATTTTGTCCTGTTTAGTTATATTGGTTATATTGTATTTACAACAGAAGTCATCGTAGAATGGTTTTCTACATGGGAAAATGCTGGTGGAGGTGTGATTGGTATAGAAGTCTACCTCTTAGAAGCTGACATATGTACGTAAGACAAATTAGCTTTAAGCAAGGCCTGTAAACTGTAACAAGTCAGAGAAGAACCTTCATTCTGCCCACAGACTCCAGAACACATTGTGAGTTTCCCCCACTTGCTTCACTAACTTCAATTACACCATAAAACAAAGGACTCAAAAATCAAAGCAAACTGAGAAGCAATACCAATGCACAATCTGACAGTATATATTTTTATAGTATTTAATTCCAAGTTCTGCTATTTTCACTGCATCAAAAATTAATCACATTGTCAGGAAAAACATTATCTGCTGTTTTCTTTTCCTGACATCTCTGCTGGATTTTTGGCAATGTCTGACTTGCCAAGCTAAAGATGTCTCCTTATATCCAGCACTGTGTTTTCAATGTACACTCACATTAAGAATGGGAAACAGCTGGACTGCAGGGCTGTTGGGGGTGCAGTGGGGGTGTTTTACGTAATCACAGTACTTCTCCTGCAGAACTTTTTATTTGAAGATGAATAAAAAGTGTGTTAAAATATGCTCCTCCCCAAACGAAGTGAAGTCAAGAACTCTATCAAACCAAAGGGGATTGGAGACGTCTGCTCAGAGCACATCTACGGCACAATCTCGGAGGCAGCTGCAGCCTGCAATCCCCAAACCCATGTGCAGCCACAGTTGACTGCCGGCCCTACAAGTCACTTACCAGCTGTTGCCTGCACTGAGAGCTGCTGCCCAAGATGACCTGACAACTAGAGGAGCAAGGGACAAGAGTCTCCTCTCATTCAGGGCACACTCCCCAGTGGCAGGTTAGCCTTGGGTCTCTCTCTTACACAGCTGGAGCGGGCATATACATAGAGATCACATCATCACAGGAGAGAGGAACCTGGGAGGACCACTGCAGGTCTGCTCTGGATCACAATTGTTTTGAGAAAACAGATGTTGCACAGAGGAGGGGACCTGAATCTTGCTCAGATTTCTAATCTTAGGAAGAAAGGGGGAGCGATGAATATATATTTATGAAGTTCTGTAAGCTGTAGAGTTCTTGGTATGCTTTACGTGCAAGTGCTTTCAGATGGGAGAAGGAAAACTCTTATTTTAAGATTTTTGGTCATAATGTCTTACCTGCAGATGATGATAGACAGAGATGTCCGCTTATGCAGTAGGCTTAGCGCAAGCTGCTACTCCAGGCATAGGTATCAACTCTGCTGACAAGGTCAGATGCTAGAAGAAAAAAATGGAAACATTGTGAATACATTAGCAAAACCACCTTCTAAAAAAGTCCTATCCCTTCTAAAAAGTCCTATTCCCCTTCCTTCTTTTAATGATTTGGAAAACCAGTGTCCACCTAGCACCTATAGATATGGATACATACCAGCCTGCTACAGGCAAGTAGCATTTTATTTTTAAAAGTTAGTTCAAAATAAATGTGGAATACTGCACCTAATTTGCTACCTCTTATACCTGGCTTGACTTTTTCCTGCTATAAATAACTAAGTGTGGTAAACAACATTTCAACAGCTTTCCAGAACACGAGGAAAAACTAAGCACTGAATTAGGTAGTCACAAGCCTCTACCACTGCTGAATTGTAAATATAGGAGATTATTTCACAATCTTCTTTCCTAATTTTCTTTTTAAGGAAAATAATCCTCAAACTGGAGGTTTTCCAGGCATAAAACCTCCAAGTGCTCTTGAACTGCATACCCCGACTCCCTTGCAGCAGTGAATCATGGCCAATGCATGCATAAGAAGTCAAACAAACTAGGCAAAGAGTAACAAATCCCAAACTGCTGATTAAGACTAATATTAATCAGCTTGGAAGGGATGCTTACTACAATAATGTTTAACAGCATCATTGTAACAGACTTACAAATATTGCCTAATACTATGTCATAGCCAAGGAGAACATGTGAGAAGTGGTTATTTTTAAAACCTTCACCACCAAAGACTTTCTAAATAATATTTTAAAGGAACATATCTATTATGCATAACACTAAATGGGAACTTTACAGTTTGACAGAAGCATAGAATAATAGATCTAAATCAGGAAAACTTTCCTCTAGGCTTTTAGCATCTTCTCTTCAACTGTTGTCAGCCACTGTATTTTTCAAGTCAAACTGTTTTCTCCTAGTACCTGTCAGAGCTATATGAAAAGATTCATCAAGCACCACTCCAGCATAAGCATGCCATAACTGTCCAGAAAACAACAAAAGGCCCTTACAGATCTGGAAAGAAAGGATTGGCCCATTGTAAAATACTAGACCACATACACTACGCATCAAAGCCCTATAGAAGCAAGTACTTCATTATGGCCAAAAACTTCAAAATAGGACATTCAGGAGTTCCAGAGATCTCATGCACATATCCAATAATTTTCACCACCACCGGGTAAATACACAGCTTTTATTCACAATCCAATATTCACTAAATCCCTGAGTTATCAGAATGTGTTTTTGTGATGTTCTGTGCTTTTCACTCTGTGGACCCATGAAAAATTACTAATGGTTCACGTGAGCCTTTTGCTTTAGTTCTGAAATGACCATAACCAGTTTTTGGTGAGTTTATGCCTCTCAGCTGAGAAGCGGTAATTTCATACAAGGAGGGAGTGCTTGTTAAACATCCTTAATGTATTTACTTGCAGTTACATTATAGAACATTTCTTTAGATTCTGTACTCAGTTTTGTTCACTACATAGTCATAGAGTCAAACAGTCATAGACAATGCTGAACATTCATTTAACCCACCACATCAGGTGAAATCACCAATGCTTGAGCCCCAGTTATTTATCAATCCCCATACATACATGCTAGATTAGGAAAATAAATCTAGTTGTAGGAAACAAATGGTTACTCAGTTAACCCAGAGACATATATGCTTGAATTTTCCTGGGGGAGGGAGAGGTAAACAGGAGAGAAATACTGTCTCACCCCAAATTATAACAGCTCAGCTTCAAGATGCTAAAGTTGTCTTCATCTATTGCAAAACTGACCAACTGCCAAGATACAAGTAATAAGCATTTCAGTTACTGTTCCTTGGTAAGTACTCCAGAATACTCTACACAACAGCAAAGAATGGCAGATTTTTAACCTGAGAATGCAGTAGCTGTGATGCTGATCCAGCAGTAGGGACCGACACTTCCACTCAAACAGAGCTACATTATCTTCAGCTCTATCGAAGCACTAAAGCTCTTCTCAGACCACTTTGCAAACTAAGTGGGAAGAAGTAAGGATAAGAGCCACATTCTGTCCTTAGGGACCCCTATTAAATCAGATTCTCAACATCAGCCACTTCCTCTTTGTCTTCCTCAAGCCATATGGCTTCCTGACAAAATCTGTACAAACAATAAATCCATTAATCAAGCCACTGCTGGAGGAAAAGGCTTTTTTTTTTTTCTTCCCTTCATCAATCCAGACATTTTAATGGAGATGTTTTATGTATTTTATTTCGTAGAAGTCCCAAGTAAAATACTAAAGTCTTCTTTGTTCTCACACTGCAGCCTTTTAGCCTAGAGCCCAATTCCAGTACTTGTAGGAGATCCTGACATGTTAAAATGCAAAAAGACACAGGGATCAAGAGAAGTCAGTCATGCCAACAAGAAAGGGGTCCAGCCTTACTGAATCCATTAGTAGTGGGAAACAGTATAAACTGCTGACTAGGCTCCCTAGCATACTGTGTCAAGAAACGAAATAATAAAAACTGCCTCTTTTTTTTTTTTTTTTTTTTATTAACAGAAGTAGGTAGAACAAGAGAGGCATTAAAAGTCATTTCTCCTACAAGGCTCTGAGGAGATGCACGCATGCAAATGTCAGAAGTAGGCCACAAGCAGCTGAAAGGAAGAGCTTTTTAAGAGATACCAAAATGAAGGACTTCCCCAGAGGCCAGATTTCTTAGCAAGGCAAACCAAGATGAACAATTCCACATACCAGGCTACATAATCTGTTTGGTGTCTCCAAACTGGTAAAATCATACAGGTGATCATGTCATTCTGAGACCATAAGGAAATAAACACTGCACATGCAAGGAACTCTACGGCAGGGAGGAAACATAAAAAAAAAATAAGATTTCTAGCTCCTGTAGGTGGGAAACTTCCTTTCTTGAAGATGGGAAGATCTCCCTCTCCTGTGGGAGGGGGGAAAAGAGAATTCAAACCAAACCTAAGCGGGCTCATTGCTTCACAAAACTGAACACAAACTTGAGACTCTGCTCAGCTTCAGTTCTGCTGCTCTGTGCCAGCGGGCGCACGGGTATGCCAGCTTCACACTGCCGCAGGGTAAAAATCTGTTCACAAAGAATATATACCCACTGTCAGACAAACACATAAATAAAAAGTGAAAGTATGGTAAAGCATTCCCTTTCTTCCTATTTTATCAATAGGCTCAAAGAAGGTATGAGGCTCAGAATTCAAGAGCACAGAAAAGATGACAGGGGAAACAAAGATCTAATGTTCTCTGTTTGCAACAGGTTTTGAACAGACTGTTCTTGTACTGTCAGATGTCGCTTTTAGACACATGTGGTGTCTGATATCCCTGTCTATCCCAAACAACTACTTGCATCACACTTTGGAGACTACCTAGCAGAGAGGAAAGGGGTTGTCTAGTGATGATGGAAGAAGGGAAAACCAAAAACAATCATCCAAGTATATGATGGCATTATCAACAAAAGCAAACTGAACAAAGTTGATGTGCCTGTCACCGCTTCAGAGAATATGAAAATGCAAAATGTCTTCTTTGAGGATCTGTTCCCACTGATGTTTTTTTTTTACAAAACTTTCTTGACTAAACTTTTATTACTCAATAGTCTGCGGTGCAGAATGAGGACCGGGAAAAACAGGAAATTACTTTCAAACTCAGGTGGTCTCTTTTCAGTCACACATTTCCAAAGCAACTGTGACCCTTCCACTCACAAGGAAGGAAAATAGGCCTGGCATGGTAACAAATCCTTTTTTACCTTAAATCATGTATTATTTTCTTCATAGGTGTTCTATAGCTTACTGATCGATAACCAAACTATTTCCCAATTCATGTGAACCAAAGTAATCCTCTGTTGAAATTAAGTTCAGGAGAAACACAAAGCAGTTTATGACACTGAAAAAGACCTTATGGAGAAACAGCATTAAAAAAGGAATTAAGTTGGATTTTCTAAAGTCTTTCTTTTTTTTTTTTTTTTTTTTTTTAAATACAGGAAAGCAGCATCCTTGATTACAAGCAGACAATTTTTAAAATGTAAGCCCTTTCTGTTTTTGATGAAGTTAAATAGCAATTAGCCGTAAAGGGAAAAAAATACAGAAAGAGTAATCTCAAAAGATTGAGTCCTTATCTCCAAGGAGACACATCTGTAGGTTTAACAAGGTCAGAACACATTTTGGTCAGTTCTTTGAGGTAATGAGACACACAATGTTAGCTTATGCTTCTATCAAGATAACAATACTGAAAGACCACAGACATCATGTGGAGCCTACCACTATGAATTATTAGCCTTGAGGTCACAATCTAAAAAGATACAGCATCACATACAAAGTACAGATGGATTTCTAAATGGCTTGAGGCAGTGGTGAAAGGTACATTTGTTTTGGACAGAGTAGTATGGGAGATCAGGTGCTGTGAACTAGGGACGCCTTCCACCACACCTGGGTCAGATGGTCCCAATTATCTTCTCATCATTGAAATCAAAAGCTATCCTTCACCAGCTACATAATGACTTATGTAAAAATAAATCTGGGATTGGTGTTTGGCTCCTAGCAAGAAAAAAAAAAGCTTCCCTTTCACAAATCAATTAGTGCAAACAGCATCCTTGCTTGAAGTCTCTTTAGAAAGCCTGTGGTATGAAGGTCTATAGGTGCGAGATCATGCCTTCATATCAAATGTCAAAATGGAACATAAGAAAGGTTGACAAGAAAATTTAGGGGTACACCAGTGGAGAAGAGAAGGTAGCTCTCCCTCCTGCTAGCTCACTGTTATGTCCTTCCTGACCCTACTGATAAACAGCATGTGCTCCCAAAGTAACAGTACCTGTATCAGCCGAGTCTGGCTACTGCTCTTACCTATGAGAAGACTGATCCAACCTGGAAGCAAGACACATTATTAGGAGAATATAAGAAACATCAACCTGTTTACGTCTGCACTGTATGTAGACTGTAGTAGGTAGCCAGTCACAGCAAGATCAAAACACTTTATTCTCCCTCTTCCCCAGACCAACCTGACACCTCAAAGAGAATTAACAGAGGAATCATCCAACACTGGACTTCACTGCATCATTCCATCCCATGTCTGCTTGTGTCCAGTTTGTCTACAGCACTCATCTCATAAGTCCTGCCTACGTTACCACCAGCCTGTGGTCACATCTGAGGGAGCAGCCTATGTTTGTGATTCCCACATAGTTTTGTGTGTGTTTTTTTAAACCATATCCTGTATTAGCAGAAGCAACAGCATTAACATCCCTTTCTACGTCAGTCAGAAAATAAGTCGCTCTTTGTTACTACTATTTAGCTCTTCTCAGGGAAAAAAAAAAATGGATCACAATCTCTTCAAATCCAACCCTAAATTACTCCCTCTTCACTCCACGAACATGGTATCCTACTTCCTCAAGCTCTACTAAAGTGCTGAAAAACAAGAGCTACAAAAAATCATGTTGATACATAAACAAAAAAAATTGTGAAATAAAAATAATAAAGCAGCTTGATGTATAAAAAAAAAATCTTCACCCTGATCTTAAGAGCGACAGTCTTCTCCCTGCAAGTATGTGAAAGGCATTTGCTTTCCATACTTTGCTTTCCAGAACAATAGGCTTGAACTCATTTAATACAGTTTTAAACATTTAGAATTCCAGTTGTTGAGAAAAGGGAAAGAAAAACACTTGAAGCGATTTTCTTTTGTTTAAACAACATACCCAAGAGAGTTCCAACACATAAGCTAAGAGGACATCATCACGTAAAGGAGAATACTTACAGGTACAGCACACAGTTTTTTCTTCCTCCAAACTACTAACATTTTACTTGGCAACATCCATCACAAAAAGCCCACTGTAAGAATTAACCCAAGACGAAAAGGCCATGCTGATACACCAGAGAGCCACCAAGACTCATCCACAGACTGTGCACTATTCCCTCATCTCCTTACACATTCTGCCCAACTCCATTTGGAAGAATAATAATAGAGTAACAGCACAGAAAACAGTAATCTTCTCTTCTCCTTGTCAGCAAGTTTTTTTCTTAAGACAGCACGCATTGCAGTGTTATACTTAGTGATAGGAGGTGTGCTTTTGTCTGCTTTCTTCGGCAGTCTTAGAAGTGTGAAGGTTCCTGCAGACTGCTGATCAGAGACCTCTGCTAGAAAACATGGCCTTAGCTGTACTCCTGTAGTTACATGCCTTCATGAGGCAATTATCCAACACAGCAGTAGAGAAGGTGTGAAGTCATAGCAAGAATTTGCTTTGTTGTTGAAACCTTCTTCTTTGCCAATAGTCTTTTTTGCTCATGATAAACCAAAGTCCACTCTGTAGATTTAACGTACAACGAGCAGCCCCATCCCTTTTACATGCCTGCCTTGTAATTTGAAACAAACCGTACAGTTTCACCTTTGACTATTAATTCTTCAAACACAGCATCGAACTCTTGCCATGCCTAGCTATGACTAAATATTTTGCAGTGATTCTCAGAAAAGCATGTATAAGAAAGCATATTTAAAGAAATTGAGGTAATACAGTCAAGTGGTGTTTAGCAGAAATCAGGATTAGGTCTGTGTATTCATGTATCAGGTCTGGGTATTCATATATCCACTGACACGTTTGGGTTGTAGGTTACCAGAAAGTGTGTTGAGTTAGCTGTTGTTATTAATCCCAGCAGTTAGAGACACAGGAAGACAATTCAAGTTAAAATGTGCATTAACCATGCACATCTCTGAAAAAGTTTAGTTGGACAAGTCATCCAGGTGTTTAGGTGACAAACATGGTAGCACACTGGTAGCATATAAAAACAGTAGCACAACCATGTGGCATTTGCTTTAATTTCTTTCCTTAAGGATAAATCTGGTTGACAGTAACCGAAAAAAACTGAATGGGATTCTGTTTTACTTGCATTAGTGCAGTTAAGGACATGCATGCATGCAAAACGAGTAAAGAATCAGATCAGATTTCTCTTCCTTTGCTATTGAACATCTGTCCCAGCCATTGGGACCATGTGTAATGACCAAAATAGTGGCAAAGCAGCAGTTTAGCATGCAGTCTCTGTTTGCAATACAGAGAGAATCCAACAGTCCATTCCGTTCACTCCAGCAGTTGATATTACAATTCTTGAGGAAACAATTCTTTACTTTTTAGGCATTACCAGACAATTTCTATTTCCACATCATAGCAATTTATAGTCAGTTTTGGAGAGTCTGTTCTATTTCAAAAAATCCTGAAAGACCGCCATCACTTTTGCAAGCAAAGGCTGTTCTTTTCTGCTTCCATAGGTTGTTTACACAGCATCATTTTGCATTATGATTTAGCCTGGTTTTATCGGAACACTGAGGTAAGTTTCCAGAATCCACATCAGGAACAGAAAATAATTAAGACACTAGAATTAAACAGTCACTGCAGATTATTTGAAAATACAAATTGGTTCAGTTTAGCATTAACCTAAACCAACAAAAAAAAAAAATCAAGTTTCAAGTCAGTTTTGCCTTTAACATTAGCAAGAACATTAGATATCAACTCTGCATTTCCAACTAACCCTTTCAATACAAGGAAGCTCTCATCCAAAACAGTGATTTCCCAGAGGGTTTAAAGGTTAACTTCAATTACCTTTCCTTGGCAAAGAGAGTTATAAGCCACTCATAACAACCCCGGGAACCCAGCCTTCTCAGAATTTCACAGAACAAAGCGAAGCACTCCACTAAAGCCAGTGTTCATCAGTGTCAAAAACTGATGGGAAAGAGAGAAAACCTGCACCTTTTCTACAGGTCTGCAGCCATTTCTTTTGTGATTGCCATCTTGCACGCAGTGCACTACAGCCTTCGCATTTGATTCCATAAACACATCTTTTCCCCATTTCAAATGCACATAGTTCCACTGGCACTTTAAAGAAGAAGTCAGCTCTGCAGCCAAAAATCGTACCATTCTTCCTACCTGCTCCATTTCTTCCTATCCCACATGGGACCCTCAGTTAGGTCAGGAATCAAATCCAGATTTATAAGAGCCAAAAAAGTCCACAAACTAACAGTCCAGCAAAACACATGAGCCAATGAAACTACAGTGCAAGCTATTTTGTACGGCTCACCACTGCTAAGAGGATAAAAAGAGCCAGTGAATTCCTCCCTGCACAAGCCAATGTTCATCTACTAGGAAAGGACTACACTGAAACAAAAAATTTCCAGTCATGTACGACACCAGAAAGCTCACCTCTCAGCTGTGTCTTTTGAAGACAAGGCAAAGTGCTCAAGGGCCAAAGAGAATTTGTATGTTATCACTAATACGTCAGAAGTCTTTATTTAAAAGAAAAAGTTTTGAGAAAACATCACTAGTTCAGTTTTTTCATGCAGATGCACAAAAAAATAGAAGTCATCATTTTGTTGTATAATTTGGAACGTAAAGTAACTCAATTTCAGTATAAGAATAATACAGTAAGTTTGTTAAGTAGCAGTCTCTTTTGGGTAACTTATGTCTGCAAATAGTCAGCTTCTATAAAATGAACTTCAAATGTCTCTAACTAAAAGCACGCACTGGATAATAACAGGTAAAACACTGAAGTATACAGCTGTTATGCATTTCATGGTTGCAGATACAGTCACAGATGAGCAAAGTTGGGCCTGAAAGCTTGCAGATTTCTAGCCTCCTCCACAAGCATTTGTCCTTGTCGCAAATGAGCAGCCTCCATCAGACCTTCTGCCAACACCTGTGTCCGGTGTCACAACCCTCCCACCCCAAGTACTTGAGGAAATGTTATTAGTGGGATTATAATACACAGTTTCTTAATTGTTACTAATCAAAGGAATAAACATTTTGTAACAGCTACTGCTATTATATAGTCATAGATTTCTTTTTGTTTGGAGCTTTAATTTCTTACTTCTTTATGCAGTCATTAGAAGCCAAACTACCTTTTTCTCTCCTTGCAATTAGCAATGAGTCAACGGAAGACAAACAGAAAACTGACTTTTGCCAGTGTTGCTACACTCCTTCAAAAGAAGTTTAATCAACCCTCTGAAAGAAATCCTTCCAGTGGAATGAAATGAATTTCAAGTACACTTGGACCTTGCTTAGGTGCACGTGTAAGACAAATGTGAGAGATGGAGAAAAAATTGTTTCTCTATTGCAAGCCATTACCTCAATCTCAGACAGCAGTAAGTAAAACCATAGCATTTGTCTCAGTAAAGCCACTAACTTAAGAGAAACCTTGTAGAAAGCAATCAAGACTTCCACAACCGTTTCAGAAGAAATGATGAGCTTTAGTTAGACATTTACTGGTAGTTAATTACCACCTGGTAGAACCTGGGCCTGACTAAGCGCCAGCTACCAGGAAATGCCCAAGAGGTAGTTTATGCCATTAAAGTCTTTTAAATATATTTATTTGATAGTATAAGGGTAAGTAGCAAGTTTTTGCTTTATCTACTACAAAACTTAATTTGTGTTATTTGCAATATCAGTCAACACATAAAAGGCCACTACTAATGAAGAAGAAAGCAACACTGTACAGTCCAAAATTACATTAGATTTACAATTAATGAAAACATGTCTGGGATTTAGTTCCTAGTTCACAACACCAGGATGACTATGCCTTTAAATCACCTAGGATAACACAACTTACTCAGGGGGAAAAAAAAAACAACCAAACAAAGCAAAACAGGGCTAATTTTAAAGATCCTAATTCAAAAGCACAGAAAAATCAGATGTGTTTAGTAATTGACTAGAGAAAATGTCAAGCCCCTCCTCTCAGAAAGGCAAAAAAGAGAAATCTCAAGATATTCTGTGTACAGTGGAGGGAGAAGAACCCAACTCTGAAGATGTTTCTATGAAGCTAAACAAACTCTAAATGTATGTAGATAGCATTAATTTAAGCAGAAATTTAAGATGGATCACAAGTTGTTACAATTATTATAAGTAACATTGCTATGAAAAAATAAAACCGGACCTGGTAGATCATTAGCTCACTGCTTCTGCTCTCCTGTAAGAGGTTCTACAGTTGTTCAGCTTATGGTACAAGCTGGTGCTGTCACTTTTAAATCAATGTCTTCGCATCTCAAACCACTGTGGTTGTTAAATGCAAATACTTAATTTTGTCTATAACGAAAATGCTAAAAGCAAGTTTTCTTACACAAACATGAGCCCTACCATTCAGGACTTAAATTCACTCTGAATAAGGTAAAAACCAATGGATATACACTTTTGGGTAAATGCAAGGTATGAGACAGGAGTCAGGGAGAAGCTATTTTTACATATGACTGCTCAGGTTTACCATGTGAAAAGGGAAGGAAAGGGAAAGGAAGAGGGAAAAGAAGAGGGAAAGGGGAAGGGAAGAAACCATACAAAAAAGCATGTTGCAATAAAGAAGATAAAGGGTTGGTCAGAAATTATGCTGTACATCAAAGTTAAAACAAATGTAATAAAGCTTAGGCCAACCATACTTTCAGATTTTTCTAATTGACCAATGAAGTCCTCCTATTAACTGCAGAGTCTGGCCAAAGCAGAAGTCACTGCTTGGATTCAAAGGCTTCTCCTTATAGCTGAACAACCATTTACTTTTTTTTTTTTTTTTTGTAGGGGACCATCAGACTCACTACTTATTTTCAAGTGGCCAACATAGGCCACAGGAAAGGGCAAGCTGTTCTTCAAAGTGCAAAAGCAGGATTCAGATCCTGCTGCTATTAGCACCAAAAAACAACAAGAACAACAACAACAAACAAAAAAGGGATCAAGACAAAGGAAAAAGCAGCAATAAAGCCTATCACATCTGTTATGCTGGTTTCAGACTTCTTTGGACATGTCTCTCTTGCTTTAGAGCACTGGCCAGCAAACCCTCCAAATTCCCTTGGAAAAGGTCCCATGCACTGTAACGACATGCAGGAGGTACACACACACACTACAGCTGTTAATCAAACTTCTGCAGTTCAAAGCCAAAAAGCTGCAAATACTCATGAGGCAAGCACGCTCTAAAGATGTACCACAATGTTAATGTGCCAACACATAAATACCAGCACACGGAAAGATTTACACCTTCACAACAACCAGGTGCTTGCTTCACGGAACACATGAAGCTTCAATAGGTGTTGGCTGCTTCCCAGGGGAAATGTGAAGACCCTTAGAGGGAGGTGAAAGAAGCCGTTCCAAACACCCCCTGAATGCACATTGGGATCTGAAGATCCTCATCGGCTTCAGAGTACTGCTCAGTCATTGGAGATCTGAAGCTAAGTGGCCAGAACATACACCATCCATATCTACTAATATATGAAAATAAGCTTGTTCGCTTTGATGAGTCACTACTTTGCCAACTTTTTATGTGAGTTTATGAAAGCTATTTTTTCAACTACATCTAGACTTGGTTTAATAAATTCCTCTCCTCCCCAAACCTACTTATTTGTTTGCGAAACTGTAAATATTTTTATAAGGTATTACAAATCAAATTCCTCCTCAACCAGCCTACAGCTGAGAGAAACAGATGAGAAGAAAAATTAAATTAGTATCCCAGGATTTGGAGATGTTTTTAGTTACCACTGATTCAGATCCCATGGAAATTACACTCATTGCAATGAGCCCTCACTTGCAATTTCCAGGATTTCAGTGAAAACCGAGAACCAACTAACTAAGGCCTTTGGATAGCTTCTTCCTTAAGAGCAAGCGGAACGCACCTACATACAAAATATTCAAATAGTCAATGGCAGAGTGTGCATATTTTCAAAACCAGCATTCCCAAACAAAGAAACAATTTTTAAAATGGCAAATATCAGAGACAAAAGAGGTTGAATAGGATGTTTTTGACCTTCTTTGAAAATGACAAAGACTAAGGAAGAGTTAAAAGGCTTTCAGAGGATGAGATGCACAGCTTGTTTCTAGGAAAAAAAAGCATAATCCCAACCCATTTAAAAATACTACACCACGAGTACACCAGATGCTCATGACATAGAAACAACCAAACTAGTAAACTAGAGTAGAAGAGTTTCATAGTGAACAAACTCTTAATCACAAAGCTGCAGTACAGTGCTACCTGCCTGCAAATTATTTGAGGAAAATGTGTATTTTTCCTCTTTCTGCTTCATGTGATTTAATGAAAGGATCTTAAGATACCAAGTGGAAAAAAATTAAATTACTTGAATGAAAAGGTACCCCAGACCTGAGCTATCCCATGCCAGGATTGCTCTCCCATGACTGCCAGCTCAAATATTGCATCATAAGCAAGACTTACACCAGCATTTGATACTGCAGAGCTTTGGAAATAGACCACTAGTAAATGTACAACATTCCTCCCACTCCCCCCACCAGAACAAAACACACACAGCTGCAGTTATAAACAGCTCAGTAAGCATTTAATTCCTGGGCTTCACCTCTACTGAAAAGTCTTTAGAGGCTTTCTAATTGGAGAAGAGAGAGAAGACTCTTGCTTGCATGCTGCCTCACAAACTAATCAGCCTGTTTCTTCACTAAGTAAGTCTCACCGCAAATGAACTTAACCCAGCAGGTTCCAATAATGAAGAGAAGATGACGATAAAACATTTCCCAACTGATCTATCTGGCTTTACCACGTTAAATAGTGTCAATAACTTCCTTCAATATGCTTCAAGCATTTTTGGCTAGTATCACCAACATTAATAGTCCAATTCATTGTTCCCCTGTTCAGTTCCCATCTGTAACTCAAAACATTCATCCCTATCTCATTGCACTTTATTTTTCTCTTCTCTTTCAGAGAGGAGTCTTTCATATTGTGTGTGCACGGTCACTATGCTATATGATTTGTTGGTCTTGCTCCTACCAAAGGCAATGCAAACTTGACAGAAGAATTTAACGGAGGTCACAAATGTCTGCATGGTCACACTCAAAGAGTTGCAATTAATGGCTTGATGTCCAAGTGGGGACCAGTGACAAGTGGCATTCCACAGGGGTTGGTATTGGGACTGGCACTGTTTAATATCTTTGTTGGAGACATGGACAGTGGGATGGAGTGCACCCTCAGCAAGTCTGCCGATGACACGAAGCTGTGTGGTGCAGTCAGCAAGCTGGAGGGAAGAGATGCCATCCAGAGGGACCTTGACAGGCTTGAGAGGTGGGCCAATGCAAACCTCGTGAAGTTCAACAAAGCCAAGTGCAAGGTCCTGCATGGGGGTCTGGGTAATCCCAAGCACAAACACAGGCTGGGCAGAGAATGGATTGAGAGCAGTCCGGAAGAGAAGGACTTGGGGGTGGCGGTTGATGAGAAGCTCAACATGACCCAGAGGTGATCTTCCCCCTCTGCTCCACTCCTGTGAGACCCCACCTGGAGTACTGTGTCCAGCTCTGGGGTTCTCAGCACAGGAAAGACATGGACCTGTGGGAGTGTGTCCAGAGGAGGGCCATGAAGATGATCAGAGGGCTGGAGCATCTCCCATATGAGGACAGGCTGAGAGAGTTGGGGTTGTTCAGCCTGGAGAAGAGAAGGCTCCAGGGGGACCTTTATAGCAGCCTTCCAGTACCTGAAGGTGGTCTAAAGGACAGCTGGAGAGGGACTTTCTACAAGGGCATGTAGTGATAAGACAAGGGGTAATGGCTTTAAACTGCAAGAGGATAGATTTAGATTAGATATTAGGAATAAATATTTTACGGTGAGGATGGTCAGGCACTGGAACAGGTTGCCCAGGGAAGCTGGGGATGCCCCATCCCTGGAGGTGTTCAAGGCCAGGCTGGATGAGGCTTGGAACAACCTGGTGTAGTGGAAGGTGTCCCTGCCCATGGCAGGGGGGTTGGAACTTGATGATCTTTAAGGTCCCTTCCAACCCAAACCATTCTACGATATAATGCCTGCTAAAGGTTATACGCAATTGAGCATAGCACTGGCATTTCCACCAGCACTGGGCGGAAGCCAGAGCATTTCAATTATCCCTGGTCTAAAAGTTTAAAAAAAAAAAAATTAAGGGAGGAGCTCTACCTTAACACTTTCTGTTTACTTTTTCTGATAACGACACAGGAAAAGCTAGCTGTAGGTCAGATCACATATTCAGCTAACCTAGTATCGCACAGTGGCCATAACAAGGCTCTCAGCTGCACGTAGACACTGTGGCAAGATTTTAACAGCTTAACTCCAAGCAATTTCACAGTGGAACCATGGTATTAATTATATGAACACTGAACAAGATTCCTTTGGACTTCTTTCATTACGAAGGCAATTTAGAAAGGGTTATAGGCTCACATTCAAAGACTTAACCTAAAGACATTTGAAATTTCAAACAACTTTATCTTGCTATGCATCAAGATGAACACCAAGCATAAGAAGGCGGAGTATTAATGAGCTAGCAGTTGCCAGATTTGGCCTTCTGTAAGTATGATGTAAAATATACTAGCTTAAAGTCAAGCAAAGAAGTTTACACTAAAGCATTTGTAACCTGAATGAGAATGGGTTAAGAACCTGCACAAAGTCACCACAGGTCAGCAGATGCATATTAGCTTGTTAAACTATTGTAACTCAGTGTGTCACAGTCCTTAGTCTCTCAAACCTCCTCCGAAATGCTATAGAGATAATGTAATACGACAGGTACTTCACTTCTGTATTCCAAGAAGATAACTTCTCTGCTTGAAGGATACTTCACTACCTCTATCCCCTCTTCTTATAATACCACTTACTTATTTGCCCCTGCCCCATCAGCAGGCCTTTACTCATAACTCAGATTCACTTCTTTCAAGGTTAATGCAGTTTATAATGCTGCAAGAGCAACAAGGAACAGTGAGCTGTATTGACAGAATTCCCTAAGAAATCTGCAGTTGTCCTACATCACTGGTGTACTATGCACTAGAGAAGGTGCTTTTATTCCACCTCCACACTGTTCTTTTCATTATTTACACAGATCACTTGATCACAATGTTTTGCTGTACTTTTAAATGCTCCCTGATTTCTAGTTTATGATCTTCTGCAGCTGTGAACTGAACAAAAATATTCACACACAAAGGTTGTTATATTTACTCAAGACACATACTGAATGTGATTTGTCCAGTTCCTTCTTCCCTGCGCTAATTCCCACAGTGACATAAAACAACTCTACCTCCAAAGAGACCAGCACGAACCACTAATTACCGCACTGATAGCATCCACTTCCAAATCAAGCAGGTAGCCATAATGCCCACAACAAGCCTCAATAATGCCTGTAAGCAGTCAGCATTTCACATATTATGTCCTTACCAAAACACCATATAGGTACCTAAATTTCCACTCGGAAGAAAGAGTACAGACATCCCCAAGGGGTCCGCATTTGTTTTTCTTCTATTGTGTGCCTTCTTGTTGCCTCATCACGTGAAAATCTATACTGCTTCATCTTTAAATAAATGCTTTGTGAAAAAACACAGCTACGATTCAGTTGCTAATGTTAAGAATTAAGTATTACGTTAAGAATGCACCAACTCATTTGACTTAGTATTAGCATGGTTACGGTTTAATACTACCAAAAGCTCTAAAGTATATTTATGCAGTTTCTAAGATTAACCAAATGTTAAGTGAAAACACGTTACAGCTAGAAAATGGGACACTTCAATACATGGCTGAGGCTGAGAGGAGACCTTATCACTCTCTACAACTACCTGAAAGGAGGGTGTAGTGAGGTAGGTGCTGGCCTCTTCTCTAAAGTAACAAGTGATAGCACAAGAGGAAATGGCCTCAAGTTACACCAGGGAAGGTTTAGGCTGGATATTAGGAAAAATTTCTTCACTGCAAGAGTGATCAGGCATTGGAACAGGCTACCCAGGGAGGTGGTTGAGTCACCATCCCTGGAGGTGTTCAAGAAATGTGTAGATGTGGTGCTTAGGGACATGGTTTAGTGAGTTAAGTGGTGTTGGGTTGGACTTGATGATCCTTGAGGTCTTTTCCAACCTTAATGATTCTATGATTAATGACATCTTAATTGTCTGAGTTGAAACTGACATTCAAAGAACTTTACTAGCTATTACTGTTTATAATAACACCTTCGAGTTCAGGCAATCTCTTCAGTTGGAAAGAAGAAATACATCTATAGCAACTAAAATTTTATTCAGCTGTACAAAATAAAAAGTATCAACCTATAGCTCTTTTTATAATATGATACACCAGTTTTGCACAATATTAAATTCAGCTGCAGTGATTAAACATTCTCTTTGCAGACAGAAGCACAAAATTGACTAATTTTTCACCTGATCGACTACAGCTGAATAATTCTATACTGTAAAATGAAAAGTGATTTTCTGCCACAGCATCAACTGCCTGTGTTGAGACTTATCTACATTTCCAATATCAGAGTTTAACCAAAACTACTGCCAATTAGATAATTTTTGGAATCAAGTTCTATAAACCAGCTACAAGGGCAGCAACACTATTGAATAATCTTGACTTGCCAAGTGGATGCTCTGTGCTAAAGAAATCATAGGTAACACCGCTGGGCAGAAGCACTTTTAACTTGCAACCAAAGTGTATCATTTGACATAAAAGTCCTATTTTGCTCCCCAAAATTTAACAGTTTAGGTCAGCACTAGCTTCCTTTGCCAAATTCTTTCAGGAACATTGTAGCTCAATTAGTCTAGATCTGCAAGACAGGCATGACTATAAGAAAAATAAGAGATATAAAGGCCAAGTAAGTAGTTTTCAAATAATTCTGTATGCAAGATATAATCATCACAGGAAAGCTAATAATTTTTGTAAAAAAATGTAGCTGGCAAAGCATTCGATAACATTTTATGAACTTTCACAGGAGGCATTCAGAAATTAAATGAGGGGAAAACCCAACAACAGTCAAAGTAACACAAAACCACTCGCTTTCGAACATGTGCTACACAGAAATCAAATGTGACTGCACTCACTGCTTAGCACAGCCTCTTATCAGCATTTTCAGGAGCAAGTCTTCCCTTACCACAAGTAATAGACTGCTAAAATCGATAGAAAAATCTAATAGCTGACCTACAGCTTTTACAACACTGCACACAAAAACCAAAAAGATTTTACATAGCACGTGGAGAGCATGCTACTTCAGCAATTAAGATATCTCCTCACCCCACTGTGCTAGTGGTATTTGCAGAGGGCAAAAGCTAGCTTTTCTTCAACAGATGCAAAAACCCCAGCAGCATCAGGCACCACCAGTGACAGCATGGAAGCGACACACTCCTGGCTAGAGCAGAGGAGATCATCTAGACAGTAAAGCATTATACAGACTGGAACAACTTCCCAAGTGATAGAAAGAAGAGACAGTTCTGAAATCTAGGTCTTCAGCAAAACCCATCAGGAGTCCCACCCTCCCCACACATTGGATGCTTGCTCATACTCACTGCGCCTTTTCCACTAGAAGGCAAAAGCTGCTGCCTGCAGCCTCACAGCCAATAGCAGAGTGAAATATCACTTTTTTGTTTAAACAGAAAAACTTTCACAAGAGGAACGAAGTTTAAGTAGTCCAGACCTTTAGAAGAGGTAGCTAAATTTTTTAAGGCTATCTCCAAAAGTGATGAGGATTAGGAGCAACAAGTTATCGATATTTGATGCATAGCAGAGGAAAAAACATCGAACTCCACCAGCATTAACATCCTCAGGCACCCTTATTATTCACTTTAACTTCTCAGATACATTTTAGAAAGGACATTCCTTGGTTTTTTATTTGAAAATACAATTATTTCTTTACTCTCTACTCCAGTAATTTTTGTCCTTCTTGTCCTTGAGATTAATTTGATGCAGGAAAGCACATACTTTGCATAGGACCTCGTATGAGAGCAATTACTGGATTTCAGAAAAAGTGACCAGGCATCATCATGCAACTATTTATTTGTTACACAAAATATTTTTAGGATGAAAGTAAAATAGGACAAAGATTGGTTCAGTTACCTCTAAAAGGACTCTAAATAATTTTTAAAAAAAGGTATTATACAGGTAAGACACATTTCACTAAGTTATCATATTAAAAAAAAAAAAAAGCCCACACCAAACCAAAAACCCACAAAAACAAAACCTACATTCTTAATGTTTGATTCTTGGAAACAAAATGAAAAAAACCCATCAATTTTTAGAGTGAAGCCTCCCAAGCTACCAAAGCTACAGTATTAATGAGTAATTGTTAATATGTTGTTACATAATTGTTAATAAATACGTTTTTCAAAGGCATTAAAATCAGAATCAGCATTTTCTTGACAGTTTGCCATTAACATATCAATTATTTCATTTTTGCAGTAGTACTGCCAGCATAGCAAGCTGGTAGCAATCCAACTGAAAAGTTGTTTCAAGCTTGTTTCCTACCCAACATTAATTGAAATTGGTTTATATTACTTGACTAACGCAATAAAAGCAAGACTGCTGTCGCTTGACTACAAGAGCACATCATCCATTGGATATTATTGCATATCTGAATAATAAATATCATTTATAGGTACATACAAAAATTCCACAATATTTAATTGTAGCATTTTATATCCTAGAAAAGCCTTTGATCATAGCAGCAGGTTTGCCATAAGAGGAAGTTTGAGACATAGATGGCAGCCTCACAGGGAAACCTGAAGAGTAAAACACAACTACACCATCATTTCCACTTGCACGTTTGCTTTCATTGCATTGTTTAGAATTGCAAGTTCACTCACTAAAATAAAGCAATGTAGACAGAAAATTTTCTTGTGCATGTTTTATCCACAAAGAAATACAAAAACTAGACTGATTGCAGAGTTCAGAAAGTTCTTCATACACATAGATCACCACCTATTCTCATTTAAAAAAGCAGCAATAACACATACCTACAAAAAGCCTCACCTAAAACCAACCTGAGAACCTTGCAATGTTCTGGAGAAGGTCACAGAAATTAGAAGATATGGGAAAGTGCTACTATTCCCTACTGGAGAGGTCAACACAGACCAAGCTGGAGAAGGTACCTGAAGTGTTTGTCGTCAATAGGTGTTGGTCCTCCTGTCTGGACACATCTCCATGACTACTGAAACGGTAGACCAGTTCATTCTTAACCTGCAGAGCTGCCTTTCGTGGACAGCAACATGAGTCTTCAAGGCCATATAACTGAAGTGTCTTTGACAAGCACACATACCCCTCCCCATAGCTATTCTATTCTGAAATACCTTCCAGAATATCTTAAAGTGAGTTGCAGGCAAAACAAAATAAAAACCAAATCATTAAACCTAAACCATGTGCAAAATGCTGAGCAGCATGTAGAAGCACAGTATGTCATTTTTCCAAACAAAATGCTGACCATCTCAAAAACATGACAGCTACACTGTAGCCAAATGGCTCCTTGGATAAACCTCAAATTAGCAGCACAGTACAGCAAGGTAATTTTCAAGGCAATTTTCAAGTTCGAATACAGGGCCAGGATCTGTTCATCATCACTCACCGTATTTTAGTAATTGTTACTGTGGGAAGGGGGAAGATGAAATATTTTATTTCCATTTGCAGAAGAAAGAAGCTATCCACACACAACCCAGTTCAGGGCTTATGTTAGATACACATCACATCAGTCATCCCTTGAAAGTACAGAATCAACATCGCTGTCCCTTGGTCTGCTGCATCATGTGAAAGTAAACGTGAAGCACCCCATAAGGCAAGTTACAACACGGTTATAGAATGGAGAAGCCCAGACCTGTATGCCCTGTGAAGCGGAAGAACAGACTATGCAGTGACTTGACATCGATATTAAACTGTAAGAATTTTTAACATTAAAAACGTAATAGGACACAATACCTCAGAATAGCTATTGAGGCACCAAAAATAAATATCATTTTGGGCACCGAGGTTGATTCTGTTACCTAGCCAGATGAATTAAATACATATTGCCTAAAATAAACATGGAACTACATACAGAGAAGTATACATTGTCATAAAAGGGTGCAGGGGAAATCCATCAGTTTAAGAAGTATGCTCATAAACCAACCACAATTACTATTCTAAGGACTTTGGAATTGGCTTCTTATATATATTAGTTGAAAAGTCAACCAAAAGTTATTTTCATAGTATGATTTATGGTCTACATAAGTCATAGAAGAATAAGATTTAGAGCTAAATCACCAAGACAAAACCAGTTTTTTTAATCCAAGGTGTGAATGAATTGGTGTTACCTTCGGCAAAAGGAGCTTCTTCTCTCTTCAAGATGAGAGTTACAAGTCACCATCTTCTGAAAGCACGTACTAGTGCAGGTCTGCCACTACTAACATTTGCATGTGTTCTAGAGAAACGCAAGTGGCATGAAACAGCTTTTTAATTTTGTCTGCTTTCACTGACAGCATAGTACATGAAGTCCTCATACAAAGCAAAATCAAGTTAGTCAAGTACAAGCCCCTACCTACTTTAGGGACAGAATGGCCAAATGTTTATAACCCAGAGCAGCTTGAGTGCTTTCCTTTGCACTCCACTGTGTTACAATACAAGACTAGGAGATGCTGCTAGTTTTTTCTGTGCTTATGATTCTTAACCAACTACGATTCTGGGGAAAACATGTATATTCCTAGTACTAACAAGGTTACTATTTAATGTACTAGATAATGGATTGGATCACTCTTTACAGTAATTAATCTACAACATAACTCCTTGAGCCTTCATAAAATAAGTAGTATAATGTAAGTAGTGTGACTATTGGTAAGAAAATTATGTCCAAGGATGACGTGAATGAGAATCTTAGCTCTTAGGTTCTGGGTGGAGGACACAGCTGTTTACAGGTATCAAGAAATGACTTAACAGCACCAGAAACTAGATCAGGTTATTTACTATATTATGTTTATATATGATTATGTTTATGTCTATTACCTAGATATATTACACACAGGTGGAAAAAATGAAAAAAAGGTTCAGGATTTCCGTATTTCTGAAGTTGTTACCTGCATCTTAGCTTTTTACATAGACTGAACAAAGCATAATTAACAAAATCCCTGGAAAACACTGCCTGTTATGCTCAAACTGCATGACCACTGTACAACATGGACAGAAAAACATTTTCAGGGAGAACAACAAAGATTATTTCCACTTGAAAGGAAAGAAACCTCACAAGATTTTTAATCAGTTATGACACATTCGCATCACACAAGTCTTTTATGCAGTAATATTCATCTCTTCCATTGCTACTGGGCTTTGGTTTTGTTTGGGGTGGGTTTTTTTGGTTTTTTGTTTTTAAAATCTATAACCTGTATACGTGGAAAGAAGTCAAATAATCATGGGAGAACTGAACACCAGGGATGAAACAAGCAGCAGCTGAATAACTGCCTGACTGGGCACAGAAACCTCCTGCCTTGGCCCATTAAATAACACCTGCTATACACAAAGAGAAGTTGTGCTTAAGTTTACTTGAGGTTTTCATATTTATTCATTTAAATTCATGTGCAAGGTAAGAAATGCTAGCAAGAAGAAAGGGTTTTTATATGTTAAAGCACATCAAGTAACATTTTAAAGAAGGTTAGAAACTCCATTGGGTTACTTACTGTTTCTGCATTTAACCGCAGGTACTTTGGGAGTATATTCCCCAAGTAAAGATTTACCTTGTACATGTACTTTCTTAAAACCTGTCTTTAGCTTTTAGACTTACTGAACAGAGAACAAAAGTCATGGCCAAATAATCGTTACGACAACACCTTTCAAACATACAGCAAATTCCTTCTTAGTATGAACAAACAAGATTTCTTGGCTACACCTCATCTTTACAGGTAGTGACATAATTATTCAGTTATGGTTATTTCCAGCTCTTTCTCCCCCAACCGTCTATCTATGTTCTAAGAAAAATGCACGTCTTTTTTTGCTACCAGCTCCTGATTTTATATGGACAAATTCCAACTGAATTCCAGCCATCACAGCAGGGAGAGTGTCTCCCATATTTTAGGGAGCTGAATATTTTAAGCCTCAACAAACACGGAACCTCCTACCTCAACAGATGACAGACAAGGCCATCACAGCAGTGATGCTGCATGTTCCCAAGACAAACCTGCTATATTGCACCTAATCAAGCAAGCACACTGAAATCTGGAATTAAAAAGGGAATCCAGGCAGGAAGACAGACCTCCAGAAGATTTCAGCTCATGACAGAAGAGTATGTCCAAATCAAATAATTCTCCCCTTTCATTCTTGATACTACTTAGTTTACTGACCTCTGAATCATAATGGAAAATATATACTAACGAACAAACCAATACTTTTGTCAGATAAAAGAAACCCTAAAATGCACAAAATTAGATCCAAGTTCTTAATTGCAAATTATTTTTTCTTAAATGTTTGGAAGACATCTCTGCTAAGTTAGGATCTCAGACACTGCCTCAGAACCACCTTACTCATTTTTTGAAATCAAAATAGCACCTTGCTGTAGCTTATTTACAAAGCTGAAAGTTTTAACTTTTTTAATTTCGATGTAGTACTATTTACCTACGAAAAAAGTTTATCTTCTTTGAAACTGACATACTACTTCACAAAATAATAAAAAAATAAAAATAAAATAAAAA
>NW_010130705.1:118188-120591 GCF_000699245.1 Pterocles gutturalis | reverse complement strand
CAGCTCTAAGCAGCTGATCTCGATGACAAGATAGGTTAATATAAGAGCTGGACTACAGTTCTGCATACAGGACAGTTCAGCCTCTGTGACATTCACACTTCTCTTTCAGAGGAAATGAAATGAGAACACCAGTGGGTTGCTTGGGCAAACCCTCCGTGCAGCCTGAAGGGGCTATTTTACACACAAATCAAACAGCTGCATCTGAAGCTTTTACCTTTCACCCAAGCTCAGTGATGAAGAATGGATACATTTCAAAATCCTCATCAATAAGAAGTAAAACATCAGATCAGACCAGTAACTTGTAATTTTCTAATAGAAGGCTATTTACCTGATTTAACCATTTTAACAGTAACTGCCTAAATAAATCACATTCACTGTGAAGAACGAAGTTCCTTAAAGTATCCATTACAATCCAATGATGCAGCCAGTGACACCAAGCCTGTAAGTATAGCCTACGAGGCAGCTCCTCCCACATCGGAGAGACGAGGGCCCTGGCAGCTTGCTCTGCCCTGTGTGATCTATCAAGTCCCAAAAAGCAAAATGGGTGGCAGTGCTTGTCCCTGGGATCTCCACACTTTCTCTCCCACTTTCCCACGTGTGCTGGAAGGACCTTCCCCAGTAGCGGCAGGATCATTCCCAGCACCCATCTAACCTAAAAGCAGCAGACACTTCTGGCAAGAATGACCCAAACTCTTTTTGGATGAGACGAAATGTACCATCGACTGCTTACAAAGGATGTCTGGGAGATATGAAATTTTAGCAGGTTGCTTTCATTCTCAGCGAGTGCCCCTGCACTAGTGTTGATAGTTATCCACTGTTTCCAAAGATTAAAAGGTGACATAGCAGCAGGTTACTAAAGCAGTGAAGCCAGTATGAACATAAGCTATGTACTAAAGAGCTGTGAAAGAAAAAAAGGGGGGACATCAAAGAAGGGATTTAAAGCAAATAAATGGGGTTTTTGCACACTGATATCTGAATCACTATTTTTCATCAGACTGAAGTCTGTGTTACCTGGATATGTTGACACTTGGGACACTGAACAAAAGTCAAACTAGCTTACTTGCTAAATATATTTAGGAGTGGATTCAGAGAAGCACTTAGAAATTCAAGTCATATCATTGGTATGATTTCAGCTTCTTAATGCTTCTGGGTTTAGACCTCAGATTCCATTTTGACATTGTATTTAAACAGACAAAATAACAGAGCCCACAGTTTCATTAATAGAGAACTGGTCATTTTCATCTGTCTTCAATAATGTGGTATAAAGCAGCTTTGTTGTTACTGAGAATATATTCACTGTACCACCTCAGTTACTAACTACAAGGAAACAGGAAATTTACTTCTGTAAACAGCAATAGAAACAGCTGCAAAAGTGGTTTAAGCTCACTAAAGAGTGCAAATCCTTGAAAACAGGAGAAATTTCAGAGATCACAGCATAATGGAGGTGATTATACAACTTTCCCCCTAGCGTTCTCTGATTCAGTAATTTTTCTTCAACATTAATAATGAAGAGGAAATTACACACTGAAATCCACTCTGGTTTCAGAGTAATGGTCCTCATATCTGCTTGGAAGACTAAAAGCTATCATCATCATTAAAACTGCACGCAGCAGGTAATTTTTATTAAATAAACAAAAATCTCATCAGCTTATTGCTCCTGATATGACTATCAAGTACACTTTTCTCCTGTCACTCCTGAAAACAACAAAAAAGAGATCTATTTTTTATTTACCATATTTTGGCACCAATGTAATGAAAAAAATCTCCAGAGAGATTTCCCAGGGAAATCTATTTAGAAGCAAGGTTTAATTATCTCAAATATTAATCATCTTTCGCTTCTGTTCTAAATTAATTTAGATGTATTCGTATGCCTACAGCAAAACTCAAATACAGCAGATAATATTCTCAAAATAAACCATAGAGCAAGGATTGTACTTGGCAGGAACCATGTGAATTCTCTCAAACCAAAGTTTTCCTGAGAGTTCAATACAATGATGAAACTTAGAGCAAAGCTCTTCCAGCTTCAATTATTTCTTTTATTGCTGCATAGTTCCTTAAGCTTCCATTGGCTCTGGGGAAATGACATTAATTTGTGACCCAGCCACCAGGTAGGACAATGTCACCAACATTTCCATTAGATTATAGGGTTGCACGCCCAGGCCCTGGGCAAAGGGGCCATGGAGGGCGCACGGCTGCGCTGTCGAGATAACTCTCAACTAGGCACAGATGGGTTGCAGAGAAACTGTAACACAATAAAGCCAGCAAAAATGGTGAGAAGTGTAACACACACACAACTTCTGTATGTTTTCATGTATATTTCCAAAAGCCATCCAAAAGGAAGCAAGGAATCATTACTCCCACTGTCTAAATGGGTAACAGAGGTATAAAACCAGAATGATCTGG
>NW_010130705.1:117352-118157 GCF_000699245.1 Pterocles gutturalis | reverse complement strand
AAAGAGTGGAAAAAAATGCATTTCATTGTCATTTCAGTCAACTTGTGAAGATCCCAGATATGCATCTGGTAAATGACCTCGATTTTACTCCTAACTGCCAGCATGGAATTAATACAGACTTATTTACCAAGTCCCTTTCTACTAGATAAAATGGGAAACTGGTAAGGACTTTAATAAATTATCTCCATCTGTAGATTTCAACACTCCAACTAAATATCTGTGAAATCTCTAATTCCATATTTGTTAGCATCTTACTTTTAGTGGGTGCCTGTAAAACAATAAGGACTATTACTCTTAATTTGACAAAAGGGCTCCATTGAGCAAGAACCTTACAAGGTGTTACGAGACTGGATAAACCATTAAATTGCATGTTCTGAAGCTCTGGAAGCTGGCTGCTTGTTAAAATTAGTGTTCTGCATCTGTTTCTATTGACATTTCAAAGCAACAAAATCACTACATGCAGGGAATTGCCCACAGAAGAAATATTACAGTTTTTACAGCGATAAACTATTAAAAAAAAAAAAAAAAGGCAAACCGAGGAAAAGCAAACACCTCGAGTGATATCAGTCCTGGGAATATTCACCCTCTCATAAACTAAGCATCTATTAAATAGCTCATGTTGCTCTCTGTTCAAAATATCTGGGGGGTTAAGAGCTTTGAGAACATAGCCATAATCATCTGGCATCTTTCATCACAACGTCACTTCAATAAAGCACAAACCATTCACAATGAATAAAAATCTTCCTCTTCTCGCCCAGGATGATCTCAGGTGTCCTTGAATAACTTAGGAAAATGCAGAGCCATC
>NW_010130705.1:99944-117321 GCF_000699245.1 Pterocles gutturalis | reverse complement strand
CTGCTGAACACAATCACAGGTAGCCCCTTTGCGAACTAAAAAAGCAACCACCATTCAAATCCCTCCACATGCAGTTGTCTAAAAATCTGTAGATTTCACAAATCTAAAATACAGATTTGTCAACTCTGGTACATAACAGGGAGTAAGCCAGATTTAAAGCCCTTTCTCATCAGCAAAACCTCCCCAGCCTTGAGTTTGACCTCTGAAGATTCAAAGCAAACCATTGTTCTGCTGTGCATTTGGTTTGATCATTCCACAGAGCCAAAAAAGTAATTTTGCCTTCCTTTCTCTTGCTCCTGAATTGACTATCCCTGTCACTTTCATTCAGACTAGACAGTAGCTTGTGTAGGAAACAAAGATACGCCATGTCTTTTTTTGTGGCCATGTACAATATGGGTTAGCATTTATTTTTAGTTTAAGTCAAATTAAAACCCAAGACAAAGACTGGAAAAGCAGCATGAGGGAGGCAACTTAAAAGCAATTTCAGCTGCCCCGTGCAGAAGTGGTGACTCACACAGATGGCCCAAGTGGTGTCTAGACACTGGTTCCATAGGTCTTCACTTGCCACTCCCAAAACATTTTAAGAAGCTCTCCTTTCGGGCAGGCCACTTGTCCATCATTGTTTGAGAGCTAAGCTAACATCTCATCTATTTGCCCAAAGAATAGATGGCAATAGATGCGGGCTTGGGATACTAAAGACTGTGCTAGTAAAATTCAGAAGTATCATATCTTCCTGTAAAGACTTGAAAAATACCTCTGAGAAACCAAAACTCCATACATTTGTGTTAGCTAAAGCAAACTACCACTTAAATATTTCTTTCTATAGGATATTATCATATCTACCTTTAGTTGCTGGAAGCATTTCTTTGGCACCTCCAGCAGAAATGCAGTGTTTCTGTGGTTTCCCACCCGCACAAAACCCTTGCAGATTTATGCATCTCACACAGAATACCTGCTTGCACTTTCCAATGTTTTTGATCTTTGGTCAGATCACTGTCTTCAGCACAACAGAGTCAGTGGAGAAATTAAGCTCAAATAGGGCCAAGGGAGTTCTTTCAGGAAACAAAGCAAGGAGTTTAATAGTGGAAAAAAACTGGGCTTCACACTTAGTTTTATCGTATTTCTATCTGGGATTGCTCAGACACCTGTTTACACTGTGTTTACAGCGAGTCAAGTCCATTTGGGACTCACTGGAGCAACTTTAGGAACAGAAATACAGCAAAGCCTGAGTGACTCTGCACCTGGTGCTGAGGAGGTCCAAGCGCATTTTAGAGGCACACCTTCATTGTGCAGGGCTCCAGACCTGCCTGGAACGTAATGCCTGACCACATCCAACAGCCTAAACTAATCCACTCGTAGACACTAAGAAACCGCAGAGAAATAGACAAAGTCCTTAAGCTGCAGCTGGACAACACTTCTGGAAATAAAACTCAAGATGATATATGAAAACTTATCTTCGACAACTTTGCTTGCAATGTGCATAAAATAGAAGACTTTGATTTTAGTAAGGTATAGGAGGTTTTTAAAAAGATCTGAAGACATACTCAAGCTTTTCCTTGGCAGCTATATAACCGTGGCTCCAGGCTATCACCATAATTCCCTCTGTCCCCCTTGGTGTGGTGTTGTTGCTTTCTGCTCAGTACTTTCTTACCCTTTACTCGTAGTGTGGCTGGAAGTAGATGTAAGCTCTTCTGGGAAAGACAGGGTGAGCAACCACACAATGTACTAATTTGAAAAATCAGATACCATATAACTATTTTAGAACTGAAGGAAAATATACAGTGGAGTGTTCCAAAAATCAAAGGACAATAAGCTGATTTATCATATTTCATGAAACACATGTAAAACAAAATTAACCAGATTTCAATGACCAGAGTAGTATTTCAAATTAGAGTGGTTTTAACAAATGAAAAATAACTTTCGAAACATAATTTATATTCTCAGTCACTGCAAAAAAGTGAATTCAAACTGGAAAAGAAAGGGAAGGAGAAACTGGTAAGAATTTAAACTGACATTTGCTCAAGACAACCCTTCAAATCCTGCTATGGCCTTTAGTGAAAAGCACTAGTTTTTGTTTTAATTGACATTTCACTAGGGACCTGAAGGAATAACTATCAGAAATCTCATATGCCTTCAGGCCAAGATTTTTTGACCACTTTGAAATCCACAGGCCAAAATAAAAACATAATGAAATACCTACTTGGAAGCATTTTACAATAGCACAGATAATTGTTGCTTTAATTTAGTAACTGTTAACAGTAACCACAAATATCTGGGTTTTTCCCAACCAAATCAATCTTATTATCAACAGCTGCATTCTAATGATGGCTTGATGTTTTAGGCACTGGTTAAACTGAGAAAATTACATCCTGACTCAGGTATTTATTTGTTCACGTGTATACACATTCACACAGGTAAGACATGCTGACTTGAAAATAATTTACTGCATGCAGATTTGATGGGTGGAGCTCTTTTAAAGAAAAAAAAAAGATAACCTTTATCTACATCTCCAATAAATGAATCAAACAGTACCTCCTTTAAGAGTAAAAGCTGACTCTCACCCCTTCTCACTGTTTTTGAAAGTGTACTGTAGTCACTCTGGCACCTCCACACCTAGATGATATAAGCTTCCAAATCACTTAGGAAATACACAGCTACTCTCAACCAGAAAACTCTATGTCACCGGTTTCTTTTAGCCTCTCATCTTTTACCTACATCACTGTTTGTACCTGTGCCACCCTCACTGACCATTTACTGCTTGCAGTTATATTTACGACTTGTCCTTTAGAAATCAAAAGCCACAGATAAAACCTCCATCTTTTCTCAGGAACATCAGTAAATGAGCACTGCCAGAATCAAAAAGTAACACAGTAGGTAAAATACCTGCATCCTTTGCTACCTTTGCTACAGATGATTTATTAAGTTTGACTTCAGTGGCATGAAAGTTTTTTCTACCACTTACATGCCCATCACTGCTGCTGTCACCTTGGCTATTGGGGGACTAGTAGGAACAATCGGGCAACACCACCACAGCCCCAGTACAGCAGCTCAGAGGAGGAACGGGCTCAGGATGGTGCCTGTGGGGTGAAATGGAGCGCCAAACACCCCTGACACCACTCAACACCTCCATCTTACCCCAAACCTTCTCTCCTGCTGACGGAAAATTCAAGTTTGCCTTACTGTAGAGAAATCACATGCAGGTGCTGAGCATTCAAATTTGGATTCTCATACCATCCATATTAATCTGACAATGCAGAGCAAAGCTGGGATTTGCTGAAGACCGTGGGCAGTCTCTGAAGAGCTGATTAGGTCTGAAAATCTTTTATTGCAGATGATTAAAAAAATCTAGCCTGACTTTTATTCTGCGCTGAGTTTAATGTTGACAGGGGAATAGTCTACATTACTTGTAAAATGACAACAGAAAAATTCATGCTTAGATACTACAAATGAGTTAGGGTCTTATTAGACCTGCCCTGATAATTAGGTATATTTTAAAGCCACAATTATTTTCTTAATATATATTTATTTTCCAGAACCGATAAAACAGATGTATCAGTACTGTGCAAATCACATTCCACCAGGTTAAAAAAACCCCAAACACACAACTGAAATATCGATGATGATAACTAAGAATATTCTTTCCCTTAAGGCAAGTTAAGAGGTAGGTACTCCTGCTGTTTTTTAAAACAATTTCTAATGAATTCGTACTAAATACTTTGTGACACCACTTAATGTCAAAGCCAGCTCCAAGTAAATCCAGATTTGCTAGTAGTACAAAACATCTAAACAGGCTGGCTCAGTCAGAAAAAGAAAAAAAAGCCACTTATGCCTGCTAGTTTTCTCTACCATTTTTTAAAAAATTTATTTTATAAGTAAAAACTATTAGCCATTAGTTTGAAATAAAATACCAACTTTCAAAAACTATTTTAAAAGCTTTCTTCCATAGTTGGCTAACTTTTACGGCCATTGTATTCACTAAATGACTAAGGGTAGCTTCATTTTTAGTCTTCATAAAAATCAAAGAAATGCAACAGCTGATTTTGAAGAACATTATCTTGACATTATTGTCATATGCAATTTATGTCTGTTAAAATGGTAATAACCAGGATACCATATGCAGTTATTTTGATCTCTGATGTATGTGCATCAATATGTGCATCAATTTGTCCACACAAGTAGATGCGATCCCCACATCTTTCAAATATAAAGCACTGAAAACAATACAAAAAAATCCATATAAATACATGAGGAAATCACAAGAAAGGAATCCGGGAGATATGAGCTCTTTAGTCAGGTTTTTTATTCTACCATTCTCACACCACCTAGAGATGGCCATTATTACCCACCATACAAAACAGCACACAAGTTTATCCATGTTCAATTCCGACGTTTATCTGATCAAGTGATAGTGTCAGAAATGTTAGAAAAGGAGAGTTCAGAGGGGTTTGGGTTTTTTTTTTTTTAAATGAAGAAGTGAAATAATTTTGGTTTAGGAAATGTTGATTCCACAGGACTAAGAACTGCTATACATTAATCAGTTTCTGAACCATTTTGTTTCCTTCAGCATCTCAGTGATAGCTTATTCTTTATAATTTAGACACATTAAATCCAGGGATTATAAAATGAAGCTTCTATCAGAATGGGCAAATACTTTGTCGAGATCAAAATATCCTGTTGCAAGACAACAGATACTATTAAATAAAAGCTGCACAAAAAACAAGTTAAAAAGTGATTCTTTGGCACCAATAAACAACTTTTTTTTCTATCCTCACTAACCCAGTTATGACAAAATTTCCATGGAATAAAAATCAATCTCCCTGCCCAGTTTCATTGATCCTTAACATCCTGTTCTGCAGACTTTTCTCAAAGGTCAATATGATAAACTTCCTAGGAGCAAATAAGTACTGGTTCAAGGGGCAGGGACAAGTCCATAAGACTCTTGACTAAAAAACTTAATATTTTAGATTTCTACTGTGGCAATCAAAAAATAGCACAGTTTCAGCAGTCACGCACAGCCAGTTTTCCCCACTCTCCACTAGCAGATCACTCTGAAGCGACTCCACTCATGATATGGGCAGAGTGTTTCCTTTTGAATTATTTGCTGCTGACTGCTGAGGATGAAGGGAGAGGGTGTTTCCTATCTCCCTGGTTCCCAAGTCCACTAGGGAGAGCAACAGAGAATCTTCTCCAGCTAAGCAGCATCTCCTGAACCCCCTGAAATGCTGAATGCAATTCAGACCCCTTTACGTGCAGGAAAGTTTTACTGATTTGGTGGTGGCACTCCAGCAGTACAAGTACTTTATTCAGGAAGAAATACTAGTAAAATAAGCTAATACCTTTGTGTAATATATCATGTAAACATAACCCTTGCAGGCTTCTAATGCCACCCAGAAACTTTGCCCACGTTGGTCTCAATTTCCATTCTGTAATCTCCAAATTATTACACCTAACATATGGAAGAATAAGACATTCATGAAACATGAAGTACTACAACAGGGAGTTCTACATTTTATACTTCTACAATGCTACTAGAGAAATAGGCCCTTGCTTAGGCATAGCAGTTCAAGTCCAGAAGATGATCAGGTGATGCAGGTACAAGTCTGGTTAACCTTGCACATCCCTCAACTTCACAGGTGTCACAGCTTGTTACCTTTATAACAACTTCCTGGCTTAGAAGACATCTACATGCCTGCAGCGACACTTCAGGTTTGTCAGGATCCCTGGTCAGGCTCTTTCCTGGCAGTTAAGATATTTTACATGGAAATAGAGCTCAAAGTTTGACTCCTTCAGCCAGTGGAGGGAAGGCAGCCTACGCCTCTAACATTCCATGGAAAGGCTTTTCCTAGCAAGATTAACGTAACAAGATACAAAGGGTGGAGAGCAGGCCCTACCACTATGTCATCTTTCTCCAGCTGGGTGCCAAACACTAGGAGTACACCCAGATGTATCTTTTCAGGAGAGCGTAGGTGCCTGCCACAAACAGAACTGTCCTAGGCCATGCATTTTTGAAAGAAGTTCTACAGCAAGACACTAGAAATTCCCACTTGCCTTTACCAATCAGTCTAACACATATGTGTGCTGACTGTACTGCTTCTTATTCAGCAGATTTGTGATTAACATGTTGGCTGGTTGGGACGGTGTTCTAATGTGCCTGTGCTCTGTGGAAGGAGCTTAACACACACCTCAGGCTCCATTCTGCAAGCAGAGCACTCAAAATTGGGACCAACATCTCTTAATACCCTCCTTCAAATTGTCCAAGACTAAATATTCTGCAGCGCTATTAACTACCATTGTTCATTACCTACCTGATGATACTGCTGTCTTTCATATACTTTAATCAAACAACAGTCCAGATTTTCAGCTGTTACAAACTACCTTAAATGCCTCCAAGTTCAGTAGTACCTGACTGATACCTATCACCTGAAGGGAATTTACTTACCTTTGTGTGTTAGCACTTTTTTACAAGGGGATAGAGCAGGACTGTCCTTACAGAAACACTGCTTTAGCATTTCTGTCCTTGGGTGGTGAATAAATTACCATGTAGCATATTTAGCGAAGCTACAGTTGATTTGTGTGAAAGCACTGCCATCAGCTTTTAATGTGCACAGCACATTCTCTCTGAACTCTTCTCCCTGAGGATTATTCTCCTTAATATGCCAAACACTAACAATTAAAAATTAAACCTGTCTGGCAGAACATCTTTGGCTTTTATTGTCCTCAGTGTATCATCTGGTCACCAGTGTTCATCAACTCCTGATTACAAAAATTGATATTCCCCTTCAGAATAGCTAACAAGTCAAAAATATTTGCCCAGTTCTGTCAATCAAGTGCCTCACCAGGGAACAGCAATAAAAGCCAGTGGCAGAAATAAACTTTATACCCACAGCAAGTGCACATCTAGTAGGGCTGGCTAGTGAGCTGCACAGTTCCACACGACCCTGTGATGTCTCAGACTGGAAATGCACAATGACTGCAAAATCAAGAAAGAGACAGTCTTACACAATCTTACAAAGTTGTGTTTTGTTTCCTCTTTAAGCTGCAGAACTGTACCAAAGACAGGCACAGCTTCCCTTCCTGCCTGTTCCTCTTATTCATCTCTACTGTGAAGTCGGATAAGGAGCTTTCCAAAAATCTTCATGACAGAAAGGAGCTGTATCATTGATTTGCCAGCTTCAGGAACAATCATTGTAAACGCAGCCTCTGTCCAGAAGGACAAAGGACAGGCTGACATAAAAAATGTATGAGTTACTGCTCTGTGAAACTCATAATAATCACCTTTGTTGTTGAGAGAGTTAGGTTACTTATGAGGGTTAAAGATTTTTCCCTCTTGGGTGTAGAGTATTAATAGAACCTTTTTGCTTACCGGAGGATCTTGATCCTCAGCTGAAACGGTGGTGATAACAGTGCCCTTGACCGCATCAGGAGCAACCATTCCCCTGTAGAGTGTTTTGCTAAATACTGGAGAGTAATCATTCATATCCTGCAAAACATAATTAAGAGTTGAGTTCTGAAGTTCAAACAAAATTATAGATGCATTCAAAATTGTTTTTTTCAAACTCTACCCAATCACTCCTTCCTCATTAGGAAGCCTATTTACCATTCACAGTCTCTCTCAGTCTCAATTCTATTACCACCGCACAAAACTAGCACACAAGGGGAAGGTACCAAAGTTTAAAAAACAATTATTAACATGAGACAGATCAACAGAAGGACATTCTGCAGAAAAACACACAGTCTCACAAGTAAACAAAGAAGACATTTCCATGACACCTGCTTCTCAAGCAGTGGCTCACAACACGGCTTTGCTAATTTTCTAAAATGAATGAGCTGCTGTTGCTTGACAGTGTTTGTTACCTCTAATATGCAATAAATTAAGAGAAAAATATAATAAAATATGATAGTATCAACACCTCATGAGAGCCTAAGATGGTGTTCTTCAAACTGATGTGTACAGTGTCAAAAAGCAGCTTCCAAGGCCCAATTTAATGGACATAGTACTGCGTGTATGCACTTCTATATACTTTCATACCTGTGTATGTGTGCACAGCCATACACGTATATGTACATTCATGGGCACCTCCTTGTGTGAAAGATGCAGCCTCACCCAAACACCAGGCTGCGCGGGACTGCGTGAGCTGGTGCAAAGGTAGATGCAGCATCTGCATTTACGAGGCTTTAAGTGACATGTTGCCCCGTGCATCAGGAGTGGTGAACATTCATAAACTCAACCAGCATCCCAGGTTATTAAAAAGGTTTCCATTCTGACTGTCATAAATTGTCAGAAAATAATTTTTTGTCGAAGTTCGCTCACAGAGAGTTCTAGAAAATTTATCTGTATGTTCCTTTAAAAAAAAATGAATGTATCTCTATAAATCACAATCTTTATTCTATTAATAAAACTAATTTCCAGTTTTCTTCTGTAGAGCCACCTTCCCAGCTTGAATTCTACTGAGAACAGATTTATTAATTTTTGCATACTGCTATTTCCATTGCTTTGCGCACACGGGTAACACGGATGAAACTTTCAGGGCTTTTTTGCAGAATAAATAAGCAGCATCAGATGCCTTCAGCACACAAGAGTGACTTTACTGATCCACAAATGAAGAGTAGCCTTAAAGTGGAACGTGTGCTCGAGCTCTGGTGGAAGACAGGTGCCAACCACCTCTTAGGTGACCCACCCAGACACAGCTACTCAAAGGTTATCCACCGATGCCTCTGCCTGTCGTCACAGCTCTTCATGACGTAAATGAAAATGCTGATACTGGCTAGCATGCTATATTATGCAATCATTTAAAACATTAATCCATATTTCATCAGAGGAAACGACAGTATAATAAACTTCTCTATAACAAAAAAAGACTGTTACAAGCCCACATAGTAAATGCCTGAATAATCAATGCATTGAGTTCGGCTGAAAGGTTTGCAATTCAAGTCTACAAGGCATTGGAAATGCTTTTTCTCTGATTTTCAGATTTTCAAAGAGACAACTGGATCATCAAAAAGTGACTGCTAGGCAATTCAAACTAGGAGTGCATTCAAATGAAAACATTTTCGAAAAACATTAAAAGTCAGACAGATTAGCATTTTTGCACAAAATTATAGGCATTGAATCTTATAATTTCAGTTTCTTGACCAGTTTGCAAGAAAATAATTTACTTTATGTGAGAATTCAATACCCAGGACTATTTTACATAAACAATCTTGTTTCTCACGACTCTCAAAGTGACATGGTGCTTGTAAAATAAGCT
Organism: Pterocles gutturalis; assembly: GCF_000699245.1. Lineage (NCBI taxonomy): Eukaryota > Metazoa > Chordata > Aves > Pterocliformes > Pteroclidae > Pterocles > Pterocles gutturalis. The sequence continues at coordinate 108,073 of NW_010130705.1, read as the reverse complement.
ATCCTTTGTCCCATTTTGATCCCAGAAACTCTGTTCCAGACCCGTATATTGCTGTGGCAGAGAAACCAACATCATACAGCAATTTCACACTGTGAGACTCCATTCACAGCCATTCTACCTCAAAGAAAAGACAGAGAACTACTTAATTTGAAGATGACACGAAGTAGCTTTGAGTACAGAAATCCTAGGTATTTTGGAATGGAATATTAAAAAAAATAATCATAGGTCTTACAACTGTGCAAATCAGGAACTGTTTTGGTTCGTAGACCCTGAAAGTTTTCCAGGTGGATACCACCCTTTACAAACTGCATATACACTGAGAAGACACACTCTGTCCTATGAAGTTTCCATCTGGGGTAATGACCCAATGGTACATTTATTATACCTCTTGTTTTTGTGGTGTTTTTTTGTTTGTTTGTTTGTTTTGGGGTTTTGTTTTTGTTTTTGGTTTTTTTTGTTGTTGTTTTTTTTTTTTTTGCAGCTTCTGCTTCCCATGATCTGGATGCTTAGGGTCACCTCCATGAAGCAGGTGGAATTTTTGGAAAAACCTGGCCTTTTGTCTGTATTTATTGATTTATTTTGAATCCATCTCTCTCTGTGCACCTGCAAATCCACAGCCACATCTGCTCTTTTTTTCTCTGGCATAGGAGCACGAGATCACATTACTGTTTGCTCACTGGGGGATGCGGAGAATCACCATGTGATGTTTTTGTTATCTTCTGAATACCTTTATGTGACCTTAGTGCCTGAAAGTCTGTGACTTAAGGTACTGGAAAGTGTAATCCTGTTTTGAGATGATACACTACATCCTCTGCTATAGAAAGTGACTAAGTCATCCTATTTAACGCGCCTGTTTTTCAAGATACATGTATCAGTACAAAATACACAGGAATACAAAGCAAAGCACAAAGTGGGGCAGAAAACCTTCTGCCTCTCTGACTTATCTTTCCTCTTAGACAAGGCTTTATGCCTGATTGTGCCTCATAAACCCTAGCTGAGCCTACTGAAGAGGCACCAAATGTTTCAGTCAGAACTAGACAGAACAGCTCCATGTGCTTTTCTTCCTGGCTCATCTCTTCCTGAATCCTAAAGCAGCTGCTAACTTTTTTATAGCAGGGTTCAAGCTGGAATGTTTCCACTTTTATCAAAATAAAAGTTCCTCATACAAATCACCCTAAGTCTTCTCATGAAGCAGTTGCAGTAAGTGCACTTCCAAGAGAGCAGGACCATCATTACAGACAGGTGATCAAATCTCATGTGCTCATTGCAAATGTCTACTATGAACTGCTAGAAGCAGAATGGGCATTTTTGCAGGCAGCTAAAGATGCAGATGACATGGAAATGGGTTCTTCTGGTTGAAATTACTCTTCTGAGCAACTCCCAATAGAGTACACACAGATGTTGTTAGAGACATGTTGGAGAAATTAATATATTATTATCTACTTCAACTGGTATAATTTCTCTTTACATATTATGGGCACTTAAAGGTACCAAAAAGGTCACAAAAAGAAAGTATTGATTTTTTAGCAAAAAGCACCGCCACCATGGAGAGAATACTGTCTAGATTTGATTTTGCTAGAGCATAGAAATAAAGCACGCTCTGTATTCTCTGTGAATAGCTCAAGAGATCGGGCGCATGATCCACATCATCCCACTCCCAAAACCTACACCCCTGTAGCCAAGGTTCCCAATTCAATTTTCTTCATCGAAGTGGACTTCTCAGTAAGTAGCATTCAGCACTCCCCAACAGATGCAGAAACACACATTTGAGACAAAATGATAACATTATAGAGAAAGTACTGGGCTTCTGTCATTACTGGAGACCAAGGACAAGACAGAGATGTTTTTGCACAGCTAAATAGCTGAAGATTATACTTGATGGCTTCTCCTTAAAACACCACTAAAACTGACTTTGCATAGAAATGGATGTGGCACATGAGTGCGATCCCTTACCACAGGTTACGAATAAGGTAGTAACCTTCCACAAAGTGGTAGTAAGTAGTAGTGTAATCACCTTTTAAATCTGGGGCGTAATGCTACACATGCTCTTGTGGCCAAAGTGCAGCATCCTACAACTCTTCACAGTTCATTGCTTCAGCTACATAAATCCAGGCTGATATTAACTATCAGACACACATAAAACTATGTAAATGGAAAAGATAGGTAGTTAATTCTCTATATATATCTCACTTGAAAATCCTTGGGCTGTGTATTTTGACAGTAAGGTAATAGCAGCCATGTATTTATACATAAATACAAACCAGCCTTCGTGTCACTGCTCATCTAGCTGCAGATTTATTATATTTTGATACATCTTTGTTTACAAAACAGAGTGAAAGTCATAAAATCCCCAAAAGCTTTCTTCCTGTCATAGATGCTCTTTACCTCTTGTTTGGTTTCACATTGCTCCTACTGGGCAGCACATAAAAGCAGAAACAGACATATTTTCCCTTGCACAAAGATTAAGAACCAAGCATGAAGGGAGCACAACATGGGAAGTATGCTCAAATACTATAGTTCTTGAGAATCCACATTAGTACCTTCAAAAGCAAGTGAAGATGTATTAAGAGTTTTCCTGATGCGAACTCATTTGTTAACTCAGAGTTATCCTTAGCATGTATATAATCCCACTTCCTGACTAACTTCCTTATCCTCTGAACAAGACCCATCTCATTCACAAGATTTAAGGGGTTGTTATTTACCAAAAGGTGTGTAGGAAACAAATATTGACCTGTCTGCAAAGATGATGAAAATAGTGAACAAAAATGCTGGTGAACAAAGATAGTCATCTAGGAATGCCAATGAGGAGAAACAAAGCACGGGGGAGGAAAGGCATTAAGAAGAGAATCAATACGTAATTTAAAAATCATCAAGACAGTCACTAGCTGTAACACACTGATACTAAACTAGGTGCTCCTAGACAGGTGACCGCTGCCGACATGGGAGGGCAATACACAACTAGAACAGAAGAAAAACACCTGCAGTACAGCATTGCCAGCATAAAATTAACCTCTAAACTGAAATGGACTTCAGAGACATTAATATATTTTTGATTTATAGGGACACCAAGAGAACTTCAATGCTTGTACTCCACTAGGTTAAGAATACAAGCATTTAACATCTGGGTGAAATAATCGCCTCTTCCTCCTCATTCACTAATCTGCGAAACACACAAATTGGATTCACATGTCTGCTTTCTTCCTTGCACCATCCCTGCCCCTTAACTTCACCTGAAGTGTGCGCAGCTCAAGGTGTCTTGCGTGTGTGGCATGGCACAGACAGCACCAATCCACGTGCTCGCAGGCAGCGAGCAGAGGCCTCCTTACCTCAGCTCCTGCATCCTGGAGTCACCAGGATTTATGACAGTCTGTGTCACGAACTGGAGCAGTCCCAGTCACAGTGGACCCTGCAGATCCACCTCCCAAAGGATCAAGATGCAAGTATGAAAATAAAATCCCACATTTCTGAAACATAACCTGAGCAGCAAAGTCGGCAAAGGTCAACTGCACCAGGAGTTGCTATGGCAGCCCCAGCATATTTGAAAAATCCCGCTCCAAAGGAAGGAGCTGGAGACACTGGGGTTACAGCTCCTTCCTGCTGGATACTGAGAGCAAGGCAGCTGTGATGAGCTCAGGATAAGGCCCCTTCTCACTCCAGTGAGCTACAGCTGCAGTTTATGGCTGGGACCATGTTTCAATTAACAAAGTGCAACATTACGACGAGTGACAGACCTGTCTGATTTGAATATTACCACTCACTTAGAGACCTTCTAAAGAATAACAACTTTTTTTTTAAAAATGTATTTTGGTAGAAATCTTTTTTTGTAAGAGAAAAATAAAGAGTAAACATGTAAGTTCATTTTTCATTAGCTATCTCCATACAAAGAGAAGAAACTCCAGATCACACTCCAATATATTTATGTGTATATACATATATTTATGTGTATATATATCTATGCCCATCTCAGGCATCATAATTTGTGCAAATGTCCTTTTATCCTACAAAGAGAACCCTGTTACTGCACTGAAGAAATCGCTGCCTTTAGCCTGCAGTGCACTAGAGGGCACCCCTACCAAATGGGACTGAAGTCTCTCCTCACACAAGCACCCACAAAAATCAACATGTTCTACCCTCTCCCTGTTTCCATCTTACAAAACCAGGGTTAGACTTTTCTACATCTAGTCATCAGGTTTTGGTTTTTTTTTTTTTTTTTTTTCAGCTTATAAAATCAGTCTGATTTTTTAATTCCTGGGTTTTTTTTGTAGATTGTGACCTAATTATAACAAAGTACTGATTATTTATTAAAAAAGCTGTAATTCCATGACAACACAATCAAATTATTAATCTGCTGAACAGTTCCAGAAGGACAAAGCCCTGTCAAAGGTCATCAAAATAATAGATTTTTCTTGATTTATCTAGAACACTAAGAGAATCACACTGTTCACCTTATTTTTACCATTATCAACAGAGTACGTGCATAGAGCTGCCTACCTGGGAAGCCTGCATTACAAATGTCATTTTGCACAAAGCTTCCCTTTCTCCTTGCCTCTTTCCTGAGCTGCTAAACAGAAAGCATCTTACAAAAAAGATTCTAAAAGTCTGTGGACACGTTTTCCTCTCCTATTTCTGACCTATTGCAAAAAAATCACTCATTAAGTTTGTTAGCTTTTTAAATATTACATTTTCTTGGTTTGTAAATACTTACATAAAGAGTTTGTAAGTACATCCATGTGTTTCTCTACGACTTTAAGACTGTGCTCTTTGACTACACCTGCTGATAGCAAGGTTTCTAGTCATCTCTAAGTGGAAATCAACATTCCCTTGCTATAAAAGACAGTGAGACTGAACAGTATCTGAGCTAATAAATGCATATTAGACATTTACAGCTCCTTTTGCAGTCTGCTGGCTTTTATCACAAGTGTAACAAATAGGACAAAAAGTATTTCTAAAGTGATCCCTCCTTCCATTAGTTAAATATACATAACATAACCCCACAAAGGGAGAAAGTAAAAAGATTTACTTCAAAGCATAAGTCACACACTGAAATTTTCAAACTTTCCCAATCTTTTTCTACACCTACAGATATGTATCTGTAATTTTGTGCTGTCACTTTGTTTTGAACATCTGCAACTGAAGTCTACGTGCACATTACCAGAGCTGGTGTCTTCCCACCTGAGCTGCCTCCAAGTGTTTAACAATCCCCTGCTGTTTGGGGACTTCCAAGGGCACATTTAACATTCCTCTACTATATCTGTGAAACTCTCTTCCAGAGAAAGGAAAGGGGTGTTTTTCGTATCACTCTACTTGAAAATCATTACTCCTCTTGTTCATTCTTTAACTATAGGAAGATGTCACTCAATGCCTTATTAAAAAAAAAAATCCAAGATGTTTTATTACTAAATAAGCAGAATGAAAAAACTCTGAAGGCCACAAGATACCATGGCCCTAAGGGCCCCTGCAGCCCTTACCTGCTCAGACCAGCCCAGTCTAGGTCCCCCCAACACCCTTAATCTATTGGCTACCAGTTCATGGAAAAAAAACAGAGAAGTGGCAAGTTAACCCTTTGTAACAAGCACCCAAGCACCCATGGATCTTTGACCTCTGCCACAAGGCTTTATCTTGCCCTTTAACAAAACATTTTTTGGGCCCCAGTGAGCAAGTGCTTTCATTTTGATGTAACTCTGCTTTGCAATGGGTTCCTGAAGCTCTGCTTAGCTTTAAAGGAAATGCCGAGTGCAGGTTATCACCCAGCTGACACCTCTCCAGTACGGTGCTCACTGATGTTTGCACAGGATGAGATCTTTCCTACCATCATTACACTTCAGCTACAGCATTTATAAGTGCCATACTTTCTTACCATCCATTCCTCTGGTCCATGCTAACTGGTAATAGCCATCTAGTGTTCTAATTTATTTCTATAATCTCTCATTTTCTGCAAGTCCTCATTTGATTATATTTCTATTATTAAACTTAGTAAGTTTCCAAAGCCTTTCCATATGATGATAATCAACCTTATTCAGAAGAGTACAAATGTACAAATTTAATATTAAATATTAAAATGCAAATTTCATGTCATAGTGTTCTTAAATTACACGATACTCTAAAAATTAAAGCTCTTCTGAAACAAGGTCTCTGCATTTGGAGTCACAGATTCAGCACTGAAACAACTGAAAATTCAAGCTGTGACTTCAGAAAACCAGTCTCTCACACGTGAGTTTATTTTTCAGAAAGAAAACATTACTCCACTATAATTCCTTTACTAGAAGTTCATGCTTTCTTTTCCTCTTCCCTTAAACATCTACTGCTGCAATGTACACAGCAAAATGGAGCCACAGATCTTTACTTTGAGACAAGAGTTGATTGCATATATCTACATATTAATGAATGTGTGTAAGCTGTATATATTCTTTCACTAAGCAAACACTTGTGCAAGCTGAGAGGTTAAAACATTATACTCCAGGCCTTAATGACTACTAACAATCCCCTAAAGGGCTACCCTAGGCAGTTAATACATTATCTAGAACTGGGACAAGAACCAGGATCTTAAGACTGGCCTAAAATCACTGAGGTAAAATAACTCTTTTAAAGATATTTTCACTTTTGTTTCCTCTGTAATTCATACTTTCATTTCATCAGTCAATTTTTGTAATTTATATGAAGGTGGTGAGCACAGAACAATTTATACTTCTCAATGTATATGGTAGAAGTAATGGAAAAAAATCTACTTATCACTTACCGATTCTTAGCTTTAAAATTGTTTTTTTTACAAATACAATAAGTTAATTTTCTTATCAATAATCACATATGTGATGGAAAACCACCGTGATTATTTCCACCTCACATTACATATGTAAAAGAGTGTCTTCAAAGTTTTGATTCATGAAAAATGCAGCTTTTGGGTGGGGGTAGAAGCAAACTCATGACATGGCATATTATAGAAACACCTAATTTCACCAGATACTAGAGTATCAAGAACTTGAAGTCCTTTCCCATTCTTTATGTAATCTCTTGGTCTCCTATAATAAACATATACCACCCCTAAAGGTATTCTCCTTTAAGGGTTCATGCATTCATCCCAATACATCACCAGTACATTCATCCCCCAAGACATGTACCTAAGTTTGCAAACGAACCTTTATTTGTGATCCTTATTTTGATTTGATAAGGTATCACTTCAATTTTATATTTACATTAAGCCCACTGAAGTAAGCCACTACTTGAAAACTGCTCCTAGGTATGCCACAATTATTTGAAATATGATTTACATATCAACGACAGTGACTAACTGAGGAGGACTGAGGTTAGAGAATTGAGCAATGTTGAGTAACTCTAAGCAGGTTCAAAATCTTTGTGATGATGCTGACAACACACTATGACAAACTGTATGCAGTGGCACTTTGAATTTTGTCTTTAATCGGGTGCAGCCCTTCTCTGTGCAGGGTTCTTTGTCTGAAGCTATACAAAGCAGAGGCTTGTTAACATGGCATAACTACCTCTTCTACATATTTAGGACTCACCAAGCCCGAAAGTAGCTCATAATATAAATTAAGGAATAATATACATAGCAGAATAGATGAGGTAACAAATTACTAGCAGATGACTGAACAGATAAATGGAGATTGGGGGGAAAAAAAAAAATCTGACTGGCACCATAGTCCAACACCATGCCTGTTATTCCACTAATGCCACTAGAAAAAGATAAATATGCAGTTACATTTTGGAGGCAACACAGCTCTTTTTTTTTTTAACCTTTGTGTAAGTTACATGTTGCTGCTGTGCCAAATCACTCTGTTTTTCTTTAAAAGGGAAATGGTTTTAATTACATGTTAGAAAGGATTAATAACTTCATGCATGTATATTTATTGGAAAAACTTAAATTTTATTTTAAAAATATTAGAAACTGATGACATTTGTTTGACCTTAACTGATTCAGTAATGTCTTATCTTCTATATATCCTTCATTATCTGTATAATTTCTGGCAGAAATTCTTCATTTTTATTATAATTAAATCTCACCGTAACAGGGAATCACACCATAATGAAATGATGATAATGAAACTGATCACCTGCTCCTTAGAAACAAGACTTGAGTGAATTACTAGTAAATACCTACAGGAAAAGAAAGCAGC
>NW_010130705.1:71216-99868 GCF_000699245.1 Pterocles gutturalis | reverse complement strand
TGACCATCTGTGGATCCCTCTTCTCCCATTCTCTCCTAGTGACAATTTAAGCATTTTATAGAGGAAAAAGCCACTCACTCCCAAGCACTCTGCAGCAGTACAGTAAACATGATCAGGGAGATGAAAGGGTCCTGCTGTAACATTTTATTCCACTGTCTCAGATGCTGGGTTCCTGCATGCTTTCTCCAACACACCTTTATTTTCTTTGTTTTACTGTTGGCTCCAACTGTTTGGTTTGGGAGGGTGATTTATCCACCAACACACAGCTTCTTCTAACCCTCCCACCCTAGGAAAACAAATTATATTTCTCTTTGTTCTGATTCAAACTTTAAGCTGACAGAGAAACAAAGGGAGCTTTCTCGTCTAAGCAGGTCAGAGCTCTGCACCACTATGGCATCATTACAACCAAGATCATGCCATTTGCTTCCAACTTGAACACAAAGGACCACAGGAACGGTCATGTTGATGAAGGACCATTCAGCGCAACCACACCAAAGATAAAGATTTAGCTGTTGGGCATTTCTACATGGTTGGTTTGCTTCTTTTAGACAAAGGTCCCAGGGAAGGGAAGACTTAGCATAGGGATTATGAAAGATTCAAATTCACCCCCACAATAAGTACCAACCAATCAATGTATGCAATGCATCATCTAAAGCATATGTTGACTTCTCAGTGGTGTACTTCTCCTGAAAAATTAGCGTGACTGTTGAAGTTTGTGTACTCACTGATGGCAGCAATATGTTTATTGATGTTAATGGGTAAATTTAGTTTTACTAGATCTGGAAATTCATTGTAAACTGTTTATAACAGTCCACTGGGATCAAGGCATGGTAGAAATTATATTAAATATTTGGTAAGCAGTCTCATAATACGGCATTGCTGGAAACATACAGATCTGGTTTTACTTATTCTTGTTGCTCTATCACTTTGAATCATCAGCCAGAGATAACGGCTTTATTACACTACATAATCTACTTGAAAAACTAAAAAGAAAACCCATCCTGGAACACAGAAGGAGGAGAAAAAGCAATTACAAAAACAAGAACAAGACAAAAATAATGCTGGTAAGAATAATAAAAGGAGGTCACAGCATAAAATATAGAAGTACCTTGCAGGCCCCATGATACAGAAATTCTTATAATATGTATTTAGAAACACATTACTCATTTAACAGCAATATAAACCGGGAAAAGGTTATTCCTGTTTATTATAGAAACACCTAATTTCACCAGATACTAGAGTATCAAGAACTTGAAGTCCTTTCCCATTCTTTATGTAATCTCTTGGTCTCCTATAATAAACATATACCACCCCTAAAGGTATTCTCCTTTAAGGGTTCATGCATTCATCCCAATACATCACCAGTACATTCATCCCCCAAGACATGTACCTAAGTTTGCAAACGAACCTTTATTTGTGATCCTTATTTTGATTTGATAAGGTATCACTTCAATTTTATATTTACATTAAGCCCACTGAAGTAAGCCACTACTTGAAATTACCACAGCAATTTTTTCCAAATTCTAAATCCTAATAATAAGCGCACTATTTGAACATTAATGATTTTGCTTCTTCCAACACTGGGAAGCACTGATATTTTGAGGGGATGCTTGTGCACACAGCAATACACACTGCAGGCACTCTAACAAACAATCCAGCACTCTCAGGCACGGGGTGAGTGCAAATCTTTGCCATTCTCATGGTGAGAGAGATTACACCTTGACAGTGGCAAACCACTGAAAAATAGCACACAAATTGTTTCTTAGAATTGCTAACTTTTTTATCCCTTCAACTATGTTTTCAATACCAATAACATTTGCTATGTCTAGCCTGTATATTTATATATACATACTTTAAAAACCCAGGTAAAATAAGAAGTTTTGTTTTCTTGATTACAGATCAGATTACAATCATCAATTATTCTGGATAAACACCTGTGCAATCCTCCCATGCCATCCCAAGACAAGATGACTCATTCCTACTTGTAGGTTAAAGTGAAAAGTCACAAAAGCATTGAGAGGAATCTGAGGACTGGGGAAAAAAAGAAAACCCTCAGGCTGTTTGAGGTGCTTTGCTGCTTTCTGGCAAGAAGAAATCAATCTCACTTATCCTATTCCTCCTCAGTAATACTAGAAAGAATGCAACAATTTATTAATTTACCTTTAGCTTTCTTTGAAGAAAGAGTCATGAGGCATCCATACAACATAAAGGGCCACTTGCCTGCAGCAGTGGCCAATAATGTATTTCAATACTGACACGCAGGTAACCGATTAAGTTATTTTTTCTGCAGTGACCATTCTGCTGTGCAATCTGTGTTTTGATCAAGTTCAGGAAAGGTTAATAGAAACTATTTGTAACTTGTCACGCCAAAGGCTGAGAGTCTAAAGAAAGTCACCATGTGTATCTACCCTCCCTCAAGCCACAAAGATCAGTGTGATTATGGGTATAGTGTGCTGTCGCTCATTCCATTTTATATCACATAAATGATATATGAAACCATCAGATGTTGTCCGTAGTTGGTTAACAGAATCCTACTACACAGTAAAAATTACAATGCTTTCGGTTACAAGCTGGACTGTGAAAAATGAGAAAAGTCAACAGAGCAGCACAAGCCCAAAAGGACTTGGAGACCTCTGTAATACAAAAAGCACTCTGAGGATTACAGGGACTGAACCCCTAATGCTTATGTGAATTCCCTGCTGGACCCACGGCTGCTGTAACGCTTGCTCCTGGTTTTCTCTAGTTCAATTCTGTGTTAATAAAGACTGCAACCTGTACAGCGGTTATGTTAGGGCCTACCTGCACTTGGTTTAGTTCCTACTTGGGGTCACAAACACTGTATTGAAACAATTATAAACATCTTCTAAATAAAGTAAAAGCAGACTTACTACTAATGAGAAACAGACATATCCAGTTCCTGGCCCCAGAGCAAAAGAGAGGCTGCATGGGAACAGCTCCTTCAGAGCCATGGTGGATGTTCATCCCCACGCTGAAGCACCCTGGCCCTGAACACAGGCTTTGGTTTGGCAGATGGGCTGGCAGAAATGGTGAGTTTTAGAACCCCATCAATTCTCTGTGCAGAAATCTTAATTTATCAACAAAAGATTACAAATTACTCCAATGAAACAATGAACATGCTCATCAGGAGTTACCTATTCCACTATGCCCTAAAGCAGCAGATCATGGTTGACATTGCAGATGAATAAAAGCCTGGATTGGAATCAGGCAATACACTGTGCATGAGGCTCTAGACTGCTATGTAACGTGTCATTTATGCCATCATGCATTCAAGATCTAGGGGCGAGTTCAGTGCCCTGTAAACATTCTCACCGAGCTGCGGGGCAAAAATCAGCTCCCGGTCAGCCTACCAGCATGTGTAACATTGCAACACACTGTTTACTTCTGTATTTCTTTTCACAGCTGAGGCCTGCTCTTCATCTTGTTCTCACGTGGTTGCCAAGACTCTGCACCCCTCTCTTGCTGCTCTGTCTCTCGAATGAACCATTCAAGGGGTCCTCTTGTGGATCCTTCTCATCTCACACAAGGGTAGCACAAAGCTCTGATGTCAATCTCCACCTTTCACCCCTGCCTCGTAAATTTTATTATCTGGAAAATTAATCTATAAACTGAAATCAAACCATTTTTTCTATTCCAGACATCTCTTGTGACCAAGGTTCTCAATTTCTACCAGCTGATATATGACCCATTAATGACATCCGCCCAACAAAAAGCAGATATTAAAAATGTTTTTTTCCACAAAGCCCTCTCCCATTGTCTCAACTGCCACTCAAAAAACTACTGCTCTACCTGTCACTCAAGTCTGGAACCTAAGCACCATCTTAACCTCAGCAATATATATATATAAAATATTTAATTATGTCCACTGATCATGTTGCCAAAGTCAGCCAGTGACTGAGTATGACAATACTCAATTTCTTTCATTTATTTTCTTTCTCTTTCTCTTTCAAAATACAAGCTGCTTGTCCTCACTTCCAGTCCCTGTTCTGTCCCCAACCCAACACTTTTTACTGTGGAAATTGTTACTCCTGGCTCCAGCCCAGTATTCCAGCCTCTCATATACTGCCGTTCAATCAAGCACCATCATGCTCCCTTTCTGTTGTTTGTGTGTGGGAAGAGTTTCCAGGAAAACAAGAAACGTATTTTTTGGTCCTACTAATCCCATTTCTTAAGTTCCCTATTCCCATATCACCTCCTTTGACAGTGCACAAGGAGCTGTTACACTAAGGCCACCAAGTTGAACTGTACAGCTTCCCTGTACCCTGTCACTAACGAATACAATACAAATGCACACACAGCTGAGTCAGCCCTACGGAGTCAGCCCTACAGCTTTTCTCTAAATATAGTCCTATTTGAAAACACGTACCTTTAAAAAAGCCAACAAAAACATCCAAACAAATCCAATCACTAAATTATTTCCAAAATTCACTGGGCTGGGAAAAAGTTTCTTTCAGGAAAAAAAACAGGTTTGATGAACTTCCCCCTTAAAAGTGTAAGGGAAATGGCTCAAGGATTGATGTCAAAAGCCATGTTTTCCTCTGCTTGACTTGCAAACTGCCATGGAAGAGTGCAGACTATTAGGTGACCTGCATCTCAGGCTGAGAACTTTGCAGAGACAGAGAAGTATTGCAGAAAACTTCTTATGTTGTCATCAAAGCTAATAATCAAGAGACATTTACTGTCCTTAAAATAATTCTGAGCTCGGTAGAGACTGACAAAGAGAATTACTCAAAATCATGTGGCAGTTCATAGCATCTGCCAATACACAGTAAGCTGAACCCCAGACTGATTCATATATGCTAAATACTTCTGCACACTTACATCTAAGCTTAAGTTGTCAGAGATTAAGTTCACATTTGTGACCTACGTTTTTGTTCCTGATACAATTTTTGCTTCTTGGCTAAAATGAGTAATTAAATTCTCTTCTCCATCACAGCTCAGTTCTCTGCTGACAGAGAGTCAACAAAATGAAGCAACTGCTGAAAAGGACTTGACTGACTGGCTCCAGAACCGCACCTTTGTGCAGGGAGGCACAATTTAGAGCATTTAAAATATCCTCTCCTCTTGGACATGAGTACATTGAGCAAATTAAGATTGGTAAGTGCTAATGTTTCAGGTACAAATGCTTTTCATTTGTGGATCATTACCAAACAGAATACCATTATTCCCATATTACTGGTGAGATAACTGAAACCCAGAGGTGATGCTGTAACTCACTGAGTAAGACCATTAAATAAGCCTGTTTCTTTGCAGCTTTGTATTTTCAAGCAGCAGAATCTGAAATACAGGTTGTGGTGTGCCACATCAGCACTCAATACAACCGAATAGTTTGTAAAATTACACTTTACAAGAGCTTCAACTGAATGCAATGGTGTCATTTTTGCAAACAATTCCATTAGGTACTTATTTAAACCTTTCAGGGACTCTAAAGGACTAAATGTTTATATACATACCAGATATTCTTGTACTTCATAAATCTGTGAGCCAAGATTTAAACTACTTAATTACATATAGCAAGGTAATTATAGATCTTATAAAGTGCATGTTTAACTGAACAAGTTGCTGTCAGAAAAAGCCAGTAGCTTCATACAAGGGAAAAAGCAGGAAAGCATAGTGCTACCATGCTCTGCTGTTTCATGAGAACACCTGTAAGGGCTGATGAAGCATTGTGTAAAAAATGAGAGGATGGTATCAACTGATGAGTTATTCCTCTTACCTTTACTCTCACTGTGACAGTAGCGAGACCAGGAGGCATAGTACCCTTGCTATCGAAGGCTTCCACAAGAAAGGTGAAGGTTGCTTCTGTGTCAGAGAATGATTCATAATCCAAGGACTTCAAAAGCGATAACTCGCCTGTATACTTGTTCAGTGCAAAATACTGTAGTGCTTCCTCTGTCCGTATTCGATAGTTAACATCAGAACCAAGATCAACATCCTTCGCCTAGAGTGTGCCATGCAGAAAAAAAAATACTTTAAACCAAACAAAATCCATTTTCACAAAAAAACCCTACTAGATACAAAGAACATAAAAAAGTAAACTACTACAAACAACCTCTGTTTTGTTATATTATTCTAATAGTACTGGATGCACTTGACACTATCACATGAACATGAGGAAGAAAAATCCACTTAAAGCTGTAAAATCCAGTGATACTGGAAATGAGCACAATATTTTGGGCAAGATTCGCTGGAAGCTCAGTCTGTTCTTGTTCTCTTCCCTGGGCACCTGCTATCGGTCACTGCCAGGGAGAGGATGCTGGGCTAAGCAGACACTTGATCTCACCCCTGTGAGGTAGCATGGATATTTTTATTTCATACCAGTATTTAGACAAAGAATAGTCATTTTAATCAGGATAAGGAGTATTATGTGATTGCTTTAGCTGTAATTTGACATTAGATCTACCTGCAGTCAGGTTCAGAGAAAACCATTCTCATTGAAATTGTGTCTTCTCATTAGAGGATGCTCACCAGAACAACGGGAGGATATATAGACTGCTTGTGGGAAGTGAATCTCGGCTGTGTTTAGACATCTAGCTCATCCTTGAACAACTAACTTTCACTTGTCTGAGTATCTTTTATAGTCAGTAAAGAGAAGATAACACCTCGAGGTGTTACCTTCACTTTACTCCAGCTATCTTAGATGATGATCTTGGTATTGGAAGAATCGCTTCTGGAAGCAACTATTTATCTCCCTTAACTATAATGTGAGGTTAGACATCTAGGCTTGACTTCAATGTCTAAACCCTACAATCACAGAATGGTTTGGGTTGGAAGGGACCTCAAAGATCACTGAGTTCCATCCCCCTGCCATGGGCACGGACACCTCCCACTAGCCCAGGTTGCTCAAAGCCTCATCCAGCCTGGCCTTGAACCCCTCCAGGGATGGGGCATCCACAGCTTCTCTGGGCAGCCTGGGCCACTGCCTTACCACCCTCACAGGAAAACATTTCTTCCTAATATCTCATCTAAATCTCCCCTCTTTCAGCTTAAAGCTGTTACCCCTTGTCCTGTTGCTACACTCCCTGACGAAGAGTCCCTCCCCTTCTCTCCTGTAGCCCCCTTTAAGTACTGGAAGGCTGCTATAAGGTCCCCCCACAAAATCACTCGAGACAAAGCTCTCTCTTGCTACTATGTCAACAGGTAGAAGCAATATGACAAGCTTTCATAAACAAATCAAAAGCATTTTAAATGTGTAAAACAATATTCCAAGAAATTACAATAACAATGTAGGTTTTGTTGTTTGGGTTTTTTTTTAATAATTGATCTTACTTCCAAATCAACCTCAGCTTCAAAGTATTTTTATGTATCTGTCTAAAGATCACGCATTTTTTCAGTCTGTTAAATGTCATAACTTCCTCCACTCCAGTTTGCAATCTTTTACTGCAGTCTGACAACTTAAGTAAGATCACGCTTAGTAATGCAGAACCATTTACAAAACTTCTTCACTCCATAATGCTTTCTTACCTCTATCTGCAGGAACACAGTGCCTGGTGGGAGATTTTCTGGCACACAGACTGTGTAGGAAGCATTAGTAAAAACAGGGCTGTTGTCATCAATATCCAGCACCTTGATCGCTAAAGTTAATGTTGAACGGCGGGGGTCCACAGCTCCATCTGTTGCTTCAACAATAAGTTCATAATAGTCCCTTACTTCTCTGTTCAGTTTAACTGCTGTATAAATGCTACCGTTTGATGTGATTCGGAAAAGATTGTTGAAGTTTGCCAAACTGTAACGAACTTGACCATTAACACCGGCATCTAAGTCTGTAGCCTAAAGAAAGAGAAAAAGGAATCACGTTTTAATGCATATTTTAAATAAAATGGTCATACCCACATGGGAGCAACAAGGTAAGCAAGGGTAATATTCCACAGAGTACTAATGCTGGTGTGGCTTCTCAGCATTTCTTGTTGACAGCAGCCTGTCTCTCTCTGATATTTTGCTGAAGATAAAACATCCTACAGAAACAAATCTCTTAATTTGTGGTGACAGAAGGTAGGTTTTCTGGATCCTAAATAGACTTCAGGAGAAAATACACATTTAGTTGCTCAGCCTTGGACAACTGTGCACTCAAGCAGAAGAAAACTAGATGCCATTAAAGTCATGCCTGGAGATACGTCTAATGCTGAAGGATCTTCAGCATTAGGCAGTGTCTGAGGGGAATTTTTATTTTACACCAATTCAGGTGTTTCACTGCTGCTCAAATCATCATGGAGTACCTGCTTAGATGAAAGATGGATGCATTCAGCAGATGGCTAGATGGGACACATGCATCTGAAATTTTCATTTCACTTAACGTTTGTCACATTTAGTGATACTGTAATCAGTACTCTATAAAGAGCTACTTAACTTTCTTTAGTTTCTTTACCATGTTCCTCAAAAACAAATGTTATCACATTTCAGCCTTCGTCTTCTACACTCATAAGAGGCAGATAATTACAACAAAAAACTGTTAAGTTTTTGTTCAGTTGATATCTTTGTTTTCACATACTGAGCTAAATCTCAAATTCCACTCTCAGACAAATAGTTTTTGATGTTACATAACTGCCCTTATAGGGATGGACAAAATTCACATGTTCTCCCTAGTGCTGTCAGGACCGCAACATAGTCTGAATGCTGACCTGCTTTCTTCCCCTCCTCTTAATTAAATTATGGCATGATGAATAGTGTTACGTAAATTAAACAAAGGGCATTCTGTGAGCAAGGTATTTTCATTTATCTGACTTCATAAATGAGGCTACAGACATGTGGGCAGATCATAAGAGATTTTCATGTTTTGTTATCAGAACAATCGTCAGGAAGTTTCCATGAATGTTTAATTCCAATGAAGGCATTCATTGTAAGACTTTGTAATGAAACCATTTATCCTCCTAGAATTCAATTAAAAGTTAATTAAATTTGTTAATAAGCAAAATTTCACTGTGCTTTCCCCCTGCTCTACATCAACGCACTAAGCAGCAATAGCTACAACTTCATAATGACCAGTCTATGGAGAATACATCCTTTTAAGCAACATCTTTCAACGTATGGTTGGTTTGCTTAGTTTCCAATCAATTCCATTTCCTCTGTAGAAATAACTAATTTGGGGCTGAAAGACCTCCTAGATGACACGCTGGAAAACCATCAGAAAGGTACTCAAGGAGACAAGTTTAAAGTATACAGTAACAGACACTCAGCCCCACTGAAAGAAAAGCAACGTACAGGAAATAGAGAGTAAGTAGCAGAACTTCTGGATAGGCCACTACCAGCAAGATTCGCCTTCATAAGACTTAATCTCCAACACATGTATGAGGTCAGTCCTCATACTTAGCCTCTAATTTAAGCCAAAGCCCTAGTATAGCAATTAAACTGATACTAAACACCTGGCGTTAAAAACCAAACAAAAAACCCCACAAAAATCTCTAACAGCAATATGAAATACTACTATCATTGGAAACTATGAGAATAAACCACGTAAAACATCTATTTTAGGTTAATTTGGAAGTATGTTTTTGAATGACAAACTTACTTTTGTAGGAAAATAAAGTAAAATTACTTCCAAATATATGGGAGGCTTTGCAATTTGGTTCCTAAAAACATGACTATGTATGTTGTACACTCATTTGTGTATATCCTTGGGCATAAACATATTTTCCACTTTCTGAAGATTTGTTTCCATGCAGAGTAGCAGGCAAATCATCATTATTAAATCCAATTAAACTAACTGTTATAGTACCACCGTAACAGTGGTGGGAAGTCCATCAAAGGCATGTGAAGACGGGCACTAGCTCTGTACATTATTACACATCTTAGTCCTGTGCTTCCATAGCATGGAGAAAATGCAAATTTGAGAAGGATACTCTCACTGAACCCTCAAACAGAAGTTTGCTGCTCTTTGTCCACTAAAATTTCTACCATATGGATTCTCTGATTCCCTATTAGATTAAAAAAATCACCTTTTCTCCTAGCTGCCTACTCTATCTGTGGTATTGCACCAGAGACAACTATCCCCATTGCTTGGGATGCCCATGTCTGATGAACACCACGCAGAAGCACACCCCTGGAGAAGAAGAGCAAAGTGAGAAGTTACAACAGGTTGTACAAGCACTGTCCAACCTACCCACATGCAGCTTTGTTATCCCGAGAGACTTGGAAAGGCCAGAATCCCTCATGTGGTGGCTGCCAAGCCCATGCAGGGGCTGCCTTCTCCAGCCCAGACTCCCTAGACACAGCAGAGGGGCTTTTACACCCCTCAACAGCCTGTCCCTGTCCTCACACCTTTTCCTGCCCCACCTTGCTCTCTCCACAGGCTGGGGCGGGGTCTGCTCCAGCTCCTGAAGCTCCTCTTCCTCCTCACCGCTCACAGGGCTGCTCCTCACTTCTGGAAGGAGTTTTGCCCTTTCTCAATTCTGCTTCCCAGAGTCCCCACAGAGCCACTGATGGGCTCAGCTGTGCCCTGAGGTGGGGCTGCTGAAGCCAGCTGGAGCCAGCTGTGACAGACCTCTCCCCACAGAGACCCTTCCGCCCCACTGCCAGCCTTAGGCAACACATGGATATGTGTTTAAAACCAAAGTGTATGTTTTTAAAGAATCAAAATGGATTTTATTGTGAAAAAAGCTTTAACGAAATGCTGTTATTTTACCAAATTAGATCGCTTTTACAGTTTAAGATCTCCATCTACTAATATTTTATCACTATAAACTTGAAAACAGACAATGTACTCTCTGTGGATAATCTGTTTTCTAAAAGAATCCTATCTCAGGAGTACACAGAATTAACTCTTTCCACATGGAAATCATTTCCCAGAACCCCTCAGAGCCCATGGGCAGCAGCTCTGTGGAGAAGTCCTTGAAGGACTCGCTGATGGCATGGCTACTGCCCTGTTTGCAGCTGTTGCTGTATATCAAAACAGAGGACTTCAGGTCATCCCCACGTCATCCCCCTGCTCTCTCACTGACAGGTCCAAGGTGGCACACACGTATCGCAACCCCAGACCAAAAGGTAAGGGAGAAGGAGGTCTGCACAATGAGGAGCTAGGCTTTCAGAAAGTCCTGCTTCAAAAATCAGCTCTTCTTGAACTGATCACTGCCCTTAACACAGAAGCCACCAACATCCCAATTAATTTAATGTGATTTGCTCATTATCAACGCTGGGGAGGATTACCTGGGTATACAGTTATCAGAGGTGGAGAGAACCATAGAATCATTTAGATTGGAAAAGACCTTTGAGATCATCAAGTCCAACTGTTAACTGAACACTGCCCAGTCCACCACTAAACCATGTCCCTAAGTGCTGCATCTACGTGTCCTTTAAATCCCTCCAGGAATGGTGACTCCACCACTGCCCTGGGCAGCCTGTTCCAGTGCTTGACAACCCTTTTAGTGAAGATTTTTTTCCAAATATTCAATCTAAACCACTCCTGGTACAACTTAGGGCCATTTCCTTTTGTCCTATCACTTGTTACCTGGGAACAGAGACCAAAACCCACCTGGCTACAGCCTCCTTTCAGGTCGCTGTAGAGAGTGATAAGGTCTTCCCTCAGCCTCCTTTTCTCCAGGCTAAACAACCCCAGTTCCCTCAGCTGCTCCTCACCAGACTTGTTTTCCAGACCCTTCACCAGCCTTCTTGCCCTTCTTTGTATGCGCTCCAGCACCTCAATGTCTTTCTTGTAGTGTGGGGCCCAAAAACTCAACACAGTATTTGGCCGCACCAGTGCCGAATACTGCGGTGCGATCACTGCCCTAGTCCTGCTGGTCACACTATTTCTGATGCAGGCCAGGATGCCATTGGCTTTCCTGGCCATCTGGGCACGCTGCAGGCTCATATTCAGCTGCCTGTTGACCAGCACCGCCAGGTCCTTTTCCACCAGGCAGCTTTCCAGGCACACTTCCCCAAGCCTGTATCTTTGCAGGGCGTTGTTGTGACCCAAGTGGAGGACCCAGCACTGAGCCTTGTTCAATCTCATACAGCAACCAGCTCCCATGTCTGTTTTCAGCTATAACAAATATATAACAAATCACAGATATTATTTTTCTCTGGGCTACACCAGCATTCTTAGCAATTTCTTCTATTAGGTAAGGTCAATTAAGAGTAAAAAAGATCAAGGCAAACACTGAGCACAAAATTGACAACATTTCTTTCTATTCCCCACAGGGCATCCTCCGTCTCACCCTAGCTTCAAATCCCCACACATCTGATCTTGCGTGTATGCGTAGCATACATGCAGAACACATTTTTCCCCCTTACAACAAGCCAAAACTTTAAAAATTTGAGGGCAGCCCAAGTCATAATCCACATTTCCAAAAACACTCACTCATACTTCCCCCGCCACAGTGGGATGTCAAGATCAGA
Organism: Pterocles gutturalis; assembly: GCF_000699245.1. NCBI lineage: Eukaryota > Metazoa > Chordata > Aves > Pterocliformes > Pteroclidae > Pterocles > Pterocles gutturalis. The sequence goes on along the minus strand of NW_010130705.1, from coordinate 87,523 downwards.
CAACGGAAGAACGAACCTACTCATTTCTCACTTGTTTTCCTGCTAGAAGATTTTTTTGTTGCATCGACCCCTAAACCAAGTCCTCCTTCCCCTCATCCCTACAGTCATCAAAGGGAAGGAAAATATCAGTTCAAGGGCCTGTCGAGGCAGAGCTGGGTAACAAGTAAGAAAGCAAAGGAGCCTGAGCCACTCTCAGCCTTCACACGAGCACTACCGCAACACCCAGGTTCCCACTCATCACATTACCCCAAAATCTGCCAACACATTCTGGTGTTTGATCACCTGCAATCACACACAACACAGAGTTGGTAATTTTGGATAGGAAACCAAGCTAATTTTGCTACTCTGGGTAAAAGAAAAATTGGGAATTATCCCTCTATGTGCTCAGAGGTTTTCCACTGGTCTTATATCAAACTGGTTTGAGCAGCCCGTTAGGCAAATTTACTACACCAGTGTTACACAACCGAAGAGCTCATAAATTCACCTATGTCAATGTAGCCTAGCCAAAAGGGGTTTTTGTCAGGATAGAGGAGCCTGCTTAACATAGGTCTAAGGTAATTTATTTTCTTCAAACTGCAAGCATCTGAGGAAGCATAAATGAGACTTTAAAAAAAGAAAAGAAACAAAACAATCCCTTCCTGACCAGCTCCTCTTGCCAATGCTGTGAACGATGCAGAAAGATGAGATGCACATTTCTACCTCTCCCATCTCATGATGTTTATTCAGAATTAGAAAAAGCATGTTCCTCTTGTGCTGGTTTTGGCTGGGATAAGAATTAATTTTCTTCATAGTAGCTAGTATGGGGCTGTGTTTTGGATTTGTGCTGAGAACAATGTTGATAACACAGGGAAGCTTTAGCTGTTGCCAAGCCATGCTTACATTAAGCCAGGGACTTTTTCAGATTCTCATACTGCCCCTGCACTCCCAGCTTCTTCTCTACAAGGAGCTGGAAGGGGACACAGCTGGGACAGCTGACTCAAACTGGCCAGAGGGGATACTCCATACCATAAAACATCATGCTCAGCACATAAGCTAGGGGAGTTGGCTGGGGGGCGCAGACACTGCTCAGAGACTGGCTGGCCATCAGTTGGCGAGTGGCTGTATCACTTGTTTTTCTTGGGTTTTGCTTTTGTTGTTTTCCTTTTCATTACAATTTTTAAAATTATTATTGTTATTCTCATTATCATAATTTTATTTTACTTCATTTCAATCATTAAGCTCTTCTCATCTCAACCCACAAGTTTTCTTATCTTTTACCTCGAATTCTCTCCCTCATCCCACAGGAGCGTGGGGCAGTGAGCGAGTGTCTGTGTGATGCTTAGTTGCTGTCTGGGATTAAACCACGCCACCTCTGAACAGTCTGTAGTAACTACTGCTGTTATTCTAGTAACTCCTCAGATCTACATGAGTAGTCTCATTTCCATCTTTCACGGGGCTAACTTATAAAGTACTGCATGATAAAACAGACCTGGAAACCTAGGAATATAAATGAGTCATTACTTTATTTCCTGGAAAATACATCCCACATTTACTGGAGATACCACAATCTACAAGATGATAGGCTTTATCTGTCGTGGTAAGTTTAAATTTGCATTACCAACTATTCTTCAACATTACTAAGAAAACTGCATTAATATAAACCAACAGTGTTCCTGAGAAACAAATTATCTTCCTCCATCTCAAACAGCTTGAGAATACAATTCTGGGAGATCTGAATTAGCAAAATATCTCTCGAAGGATCACTAACTCTGAAATATAATGACAAGTGCTCAAATGTCAACAATATTAATTATACCATTATCAGTCTTTTCAAAAGAAACCTCCTACTAATATCCACAACTCTTGCTCCCAAGCAGTAACAACAGGATTTAAGCAGGCTAATTGAGGGTTTATGTTCAGATTGCTGGAGCTGGAAAAAAGCAAAATAAGACAGTGTGGCATTATGCATAGTTGTCTATAAAGCATAAGAAAACATGACAGGTATCCCCTCATTAAAGCTGCAAGTGGAAACACTTCCTAGGGACCACTCTGCCACCAACCTGACTTCCTGCAGACTAAATTTTCCTTCAGGTCTTCTTCAGGGCCAGAAGCTCCCCATGATCCCTACCTACCCCAACAAAAGTTCCTGATCTCCAACAACCTCTTCAGTATTCCAGCAAACACTGCAGCTCAAGGGAGGGATGGAAATTGTGCTGGAGTATAGAAAGGATGCTGTTGGTGGGAGTTGGGTTACTGTTTTCATGGATGATAACACGACTTTTTATTATTATGGGTTTAATGGGTTTATTTATGGATTGAATTTTTTTTTTTATTATGGGTTTAAAAGATTCCCAAGCCCCTCAATTGTGTCAAACAGCAAGTTAAGTGTGGGTGGGAGTGCTAAATTGGATTTTGTACTTGTTTTTCAGGAAAATTACTGCTTGTGCTCATAGGCCAAAATTTACATCTCCCAGATGCAGTAAGAGGCTACAGATATTTGAAACATTTCTGACCTCCTAGTATTTCTTTAAAAATATTTCAAGGAGTGAAAATCAGTCATCCATGAAAGTTTGTAATTTTTCTCCTTCTCTATATTTGAGACAAGCTTTTCTTCTCTTTAATTTTGTTTAGCCTGCTTTTACAGAATCTTTCATTTCCCCATTTAATTCATTACGTGCTCTAAGCATAGGAAAAGATTATAAGGTACCAAGAGTTTTGAAAGATTTCTGTTTGATGGACAGAATGGATGGACTCAAAATAATGCCAAAGGAAGTAAGGAAACAAGGAAATACTTTTGTCCTCCCGGTGCTGTCATCATTTTCGCACACATTCTTCTCCTGATTAATAAATCATGCTCCTAAACATACATGGCATCACTCTATGCCCATTACAGTTAGTTGCAATACTCCCTTGCAGACCAAAAACTTACAAGAGTTCATACAAAACTGACATTTAAATTATATTATTCATATTAAAAAAACCAAAAATTCTTTTACAGACAGGATTAGAAGACTGCAAGTTTTGTACAAGTTCCAGATGACAAGAAATGACATAATGTTTTTTTTCCTATGTTCATGCTCAACCCAAAGCATACAGAAGGCTTTTTAAGTTACTTGATTCTGCTGTATAATTTCTGACATGCCACAAAACTTTTTACACACATATGCTTTTGAAAATCACTATAGGTATTTTTTTGTGTATGACCTCCAACAACTCTTCAGAAGAAAAAGTATCTTATTGAACTACCAAGTCATATCAACTTAGCATTTTTCTCATAACTACGCTTAGAGTAATTTGTAAGGGTAAAGGCAGCACATGGTAAATTTTCAAATATTGACATATTTGAGCCATTATGCAAGATGGGAAAACCTTTGAGAATGACTCTCATAGTTAATGCTAAATGCAGTGCATCTGGAGGGTTAGTTCAGAAACCAATTAAATGTGACTCTAAATAAAACTACAGAGTAAGAACAGTTAAATGCTACAAGCAAATATAAATTGAAATAAATTAAAATATTTTGCAGCTCATGGCTGGAAAAACATGATTTAATGGAGTGGTGAACCTCCTACGAAAGTTAACCACATTGTAACACTTAAAAATAGACAAGCTTCCTTTAGTCTGGCACACAACCAATCCTAAATTTAGAGACTTGTACTGACTGTTTTCACTTGAAAGGTGATTAGAAATGTTGCTTTTATGTTGAGTATGTTCTTTGGCAATGATATGATCAAGCAATTCAGAGATTAAATCAATGAATATACCTACTAGCAAAAAAAAAAAACCAAAAAAATTACAGATGAAATAACACTTATATTGTTTAAAATCTCCACGTTTAGTTGGGCTCCCAAACATTTCTCTAATACATTAATCCATTTTTAAGTTATTTTTGTCATTTCTCTAGACTGCTGGCTTTCCTCATAAACCCACCTAATTAGAGAACTTTAGAATCTGAGCTGGAACATCCAACATCTGGATTTGAAACTGCTTATCTCACTGGTCAGACTCTTAAAATGCTCTTGGTTGTGTGCTGTTGTCTTCTCTTGGTCACAGAAGAATACTTAAAGGAAATTAGTTTTATTATATCAATTACAGATATCGAGGCCACAACGTCTGAATATTAGAAAAAAGTTAGACACCTGACATGTATCACAACAGATCTCCCCAACTTCTTCTACCAGGCAGTCTTCAAAAAAGGAATCACTAATCAAGACAATTGTTCAAGTCACAGGAGAACATCTATAATGAGAGACTGCAGTCAAAAGTTAGCAGGCACAATATAAACCATCCCAACTTGTAAGCTCAGGAAAACCATAATTTCTTATCCCAGTGAAAGAAATCTGAACAGCCACATCTAAACAAACAGAATCAGACATCAAAATACTAAATGGGCACATACTGGGGACATGAAACCACTGATTCAGAAGAATTAGTTTGGCATCAGGCTGAAACAGATGAAAGGGCTTACAAACACACGAAAAACAAGAATTCACTTCACACAAAAATCCCTGGACTCTCAATGATCAACTGCTGTGAATGCGAAAATGATTGAAATGTTCCTCTAATAACATGTATCAAAAAATCCATTGTGTTAAAGCACATCTCTGCAGACAAAGATGTAAATTAATGCACAAATACAATAGCAGAAACAGGAAGGACAAAAGCACAGCTTTTGAAATCCATTTAGCTTACAAAGTCACCCCATTTATCACATTATGAGTGGCAAGGAGCTTTATAAACCTATTTGATCTTTGGTCTTAAGCTCACCTAAGTCCAAGGAACTGCTGTAAAGCAGAGGGAGAGTGGCTGCAGCTGCATGCTGTGAAATACCCTCCAGGAATTGTACAGCCCCTTAGGGGCATCAGCAGAAATCCTGCCTGGAACTGCCAGTCTAAGATGGAAAAAAAATTGCACAAATCTACAACCACATCTATTTCATCTCATGCCACAGGTTTGGACTTGTAACCATGACATCTATCTTGTTTTAAGAGGCCAAAGGAATTTGCTTGTTAACAAACAGGTGAAAATCCAGCTAGAAAGCACATGGGATTACAACATTGACTTCAGCAATGGCTGCCATTTCATTTCTTCTCACATAATTATTGTGACAGCTAATTATAAAATCTGAGAAACTGCACGGGGAAAGACAGTTGAACTTACTATGAGGGTGGTAGAGGCAATGGAACACGTTGCCCAGAGAAGCTGTGGATGCCCCATCCCTGGAGGGGTTCAAGGCCAGGCTGGGTGAGGCTTTGAGCAACCTGGGCTAGTGGTGGGTGTCCCTGCCCATTGCAGGGGGTCGAACTGTGTGGTCTTTGAGGTCCCTTCCAACCCAAACCATTCTGTGATTCTGTGATTCTATGTTATTAGATGAATTTGAAATAAATTGTTAGGAAGTGTATTATGCAGTGAGCAGCAGCCATGGACTCACTCTGTGTATCTGAGATCTCCTTCAGAGGCCATGATTTTGCTCTTCCCCAAGGGCTTTACTCCTTTCCCTCACAGATTGTCCTCTCCTGCCAATAAATCTCTCTTTTTTCTGGTCTTGTCCTTTTTCCTCCACCTCTAATTTTCCTACAAGTTGTCTAAGGGTACAGGAGACCCGAGAATTTAATTTCAGAAGCTGGTATTTGTAATAAAGATAAGGTGTAATCAACAGTGCAGGTTGTGGGCTATCACACCCTGCTCTACAAGCCTTCAAGCAGAAAACATGACAATGGTGATTAAGGTAAAGTGAGGTTCCTTTCTAGACTTTTTACAAGAAAATCTTACAATGTAATACCTCCCCAGCATTTGAAGCAGTTTTCCTGTATACAGAAACACAGAATCATGTAGTTGTAAGGGATCTCCGGAGGTCATTTAGTCCAACACAATAAGCCTCACTGAAATCTGTGAAATTTAAACTGGGCTTTAAATCATGAGACTTACAGGGTTTACCACCTTATGAACTTAAATAAAAACAGAAGCTTGCAATTATTCACCAATATTCACAGAAAGAAAGCCCTGTTAGGAAATTGGCATCATAACTGCATTGCATTAGCATTCAAAAGCAATAAATTTAAAAAACTTCTATAAGATTAAAAGAAAACATCTAGAATCAGCAGATTGGTACCATATAGGCTGTCTCTGTCCCACTTGTCTTACAGTTTTGCCTTGCTTTGTTCTGTAGTGGGTAGATGCTATTATATACACCACAGGTATGAATATATATTTATTAGGTAAATAGAAAAGGTAAATATTTCCGTTGTACAGTACAATCAAAGGCAGTCCTCCAAGCTTGCTCTTCCAATGGCTAGAATAGCTCCATCCTAAAGAGCAACTTATTTTCTTTAAGCATTTCTTTTCTCATTTAAAAAAGCAGCAGATGACAGAGGTATTACACACACTGTTTGCAAACCACTGTCATTATTGGAGCTTATTTATACTGTCTCCATTTTAGGGAAGATCTAGGGTCCAGTGATAATTAAACATCTGATGAGCGGTTGGTTTGTCCACTGCCATGTAATTCTTTATCTATATATTCCTTCTCATTTCCTTTCATGTCCCTATCTCCCCTTGACACCAACATGTTCATGCTGGAGATTTCAAACAGTGCTGATCGATGACACAAAAACACGCCTACAATAACCAAACAATGAGTGTGTGTGAAAGAATCCAGGTAAATATAAAAACCAGATGAATAAAAACTTCAGCTGAGTGATTTGTTTCCTCTCCTGGTCCCTTCCGGTCAACTGCTTCTTATTTATCCACAAACTAGATTTTTGAGGTCTGTAACAAACTCCTTGGGACTGTCTTTCACTGATCAAGAACGCAAACCTGTTTGCAGATTTGATTGATCCCCATCTAAATTTTATTCCGCTTTTTTACCTCCTATGCACCTGGTACTGACAAACAGTATACTGTGCAATGCAAATCATTCAGTTGCCCTGTCCTCAGCAGGATCTCTGCTGTTTTAGACTGCAACAGACAACACAGCACCTGAATTCATTTTGAAGTTTCCCATTTGAAGCTTTTTGCTTCCTGTTGGTCCTTTGTAGAGAACTTCATTCAGCAATTCTCCTCCTGTCTTGCTGGGGATCCCCATGACAGATATGAAAAAAACAGCAGGGAATCTAATACACCTCCAACTGCCCCAATTTAGACAACACTGAGAAAAATAAATGGGATTTGAAATACATCCACTACACTTTCAGCCTTATCCCTCCTAGCTTTTGTTCTTTTAATCTTCAGTATGCTCCCCAAATCCCCACAGGCAGTACTTCTACGCTGGTGCCTTCAGGAACTCCCAACAGGCAGACAAAGCCACCGGAGTGGCAGAATGAGAGCACTGAGGAGTGTAAACACTGCCTCCCTGCCCATAACGACCCCTCCTCTCTTCCAGAGAAAATGTTTAATTGCCCTTACTCTGTGTCTCCTTGGGAAACAAATTCCCAAATGTTACCTAAGCCTTTATGGGAATACCTTTTTAAGTCCAACTTTCACACTCAAAGTGGAGCAAAGAACTCTCTTGTCTGTGGCTAGAGTTACTCATGGGAGTGTTAGATCTAATTGGCTTATACCCTGAATTGCCTATAACCTTACCTGTATTAGGAGAGAGGGGACAAAAGGAGGGTGTGAATGTGACCCATCACTTGTTCAGAGGAACAGATGACCAGAAAACTGACATGAAGTTTTGCAGTCTCAATAGAGGGAAGAAAGAGAAAGCCCATATAGAGAACGAAGAATGGGGAAATAATAGCTTCTCAATAGCTTTTAGACTACTTCTAACATTTTAATATAGGTACTAATAAATTTGTTACAGCTTTACCCTTCTATTAATTGACATAGAATATATCCCCAGATTTACAAGAATTAATCTCTTCAACTGGCAACTGTAAAAAAGTTAAAATAATTGTTGTTTGGGGATCTTCCATGAAAAAGAATGGATTTCAGTATAAAATACATTCAAATTGTAAGCCAATTAGAATTAGGAATCCTCCTTCCTGCCATTCCCAAAGATGAGTGTGATGTTTGCCTTTTCCTAGTCATAAGGAACAACACTCCTCGGCACCTTTCAAAGATGAGAGAGAGCATCCTTGCAGTGGCATCAGCCAGCGTTAGCACCTTCAGAGGCATCCCATCTGCTCCCACCATGTCTCTGTGTCTTACTTCCTTAAGCAGCCTGTAATGTCTTTATCTGCTACTGTGGGTAGTGTTTTCCTCCCCCAGAAGAAAGGACTCAGGCATCTGAGAGTCCTGATACCAAAACTTACAAGTAAAAAAACCTGAGGCATCCAAGTAGTTGAGCACCTTTTCCACATCGTTTATCACTAGCTCCTCTGCTTCAACGGGCAGCAGGGCCCATATCTGCTCAGGTCTTCAGATAAAAACGCCTTACTGTATTCTTCCCCATGCAAAACGGAAGCCACCATTCAAAAAGGGAAAGGGACACCACAAAACCTGTTTATTTTTCAAGATCATCTGTATCACTGCCTACTCTGGCAGATTTCAGGCTCCTGTTCGCAATGAATACAGTAGAAGACATTCTGAAAAGCAGGCCTGCCAGTCAGCAGCTTAATTGTTGGTGGTGAAAATATGTGACGCAATGAGCACTACCTTCTTTTAACAGGCTATTTTAATTTAAAATAGGCCTTTATATTTTAACCACATCACAGCCTCTGTACAAAATGCATTGCCATAGAAAACTCTCCCATACCTACTGTGGTTCTAATGTACTACGAAGCACAAAAACACAACAAAAGCTATTTCTGTTTTTCAAGAACATCTGCAAACAACATAGCTACACCTAGATGCTCATCATCCTAATTTCAGCAATCTCACTGAAGCCAGAAAAAAAATTCCAAATGCCCAGATCACTCTTTTCTATACTATCTGCAGTTGTGAATATGAAACTTTAGAAACTATATCCAGTATTTGTACTACAAAGAGAAGGCTTTTTCCATCCAGGGACTGGGAATTAGGACTGGTGATAAACATGACAATAAATGATATAATGAGTTTCTGCCATTCCACAACTAGGAATAAGCTATCATGAGGCTTCATTAAATATCTTCATTTCAACACAACCCAGAAATCATACTAATTTATAAGATAGAGAGGTTCTGTTGCAATAACTTATTTTATTTGATAGTTCCACCTAAGCTAAAAATAGACCCAATCTAGTGTTTGAGAAGATTATTGCACCTTGAGGGCAGCCAGCAAAACACAAAATGGATTTTAAAGATATTCGGTACTGATTTGAAGTATCATGTCCACACATTTTAGGATGCAAAATGAAAAATGACCATATGAGATGAACACTATGACAAAAACTAAAGCAATAACTTCTTGTTTTATGGAAACTGACTTAATTGCAAGGATCCTGATTTCTGAATGTCCAAGGCTTCAAAACAGCCTTTGACATGGCTGATATTTCAGTCTAGCATAACAAAATTAAGCTTTGGAAAACTAAAATCTTCATCAATGCTGACAAAATTTATTTCCCTTTAAAGTACAGCTGAGGTTGGGACAGCTTCAGAGCAGCCCCCACTTTTAACGACACCAGGTTATACAGCAAGTAGAGCATACACAGATGTAGAGCCACTTCAGTATAACTGTACTGAAAAAGCCCACAAAACCTTAAGTATAACTTGAATTAAATCAAACTTCATGAATAAATAACAAAATTGGAAGGAAATGCAAACTTATACCAAAGAAGCATTTTTTTTCTATTTATAAATACCAGAAAACAACTGAAGTTTACTCGAAGACAAAATTAAGAAGAAATATGATAGACTAGCAACACTGATGGCTGTCCTACTGAATAATGTAAATTTGGAAAGAAACATGGTTATTATGGCTATATGCTACCCAAGATGGTTCCCATGCTACCCAAAGCTTCCTTATTCTTTCTGAAGGTACTGCTAACACAGCAGTTATGGAGCTCCCATTTTCTATTGATATGGTTGCTACTGGAACAAAAGGCAGATTTTTCACCTAAATTCCTGAAATAACACGCTTCCAAACTCATCTTTTACCTTCAGCTCATATTGCATCCAGCCTTTCTGCTTACCCACCCCTCAAGGAAATATGAAACATTATATTCAACTGCAAGTTTAAAAAACCCCTCAATTCTTTCTTTCTTCTTTCACCTGATGTTAGGAAAACTGACTTTGCCAAAAAAAAAGTGGTGCATGTTTCAAGTCACTGAACCTGCATTCAGTAGTCCGGAAGACCCATATATGTTATAAAAATTTACACAGCTTCAAATCACTTAAACTAACATAACACCCCAAGCACAATCTATTTTTATAACAGGTCGTCGATTATTTCACTCAACAGTTTATCTGTTTTTCTCCTCAATGGCCTTAAAATTTTCCGTATGTGTGACAATTTTACATATATATGCATCATTTGCTCAGTATGTCAGAAAAATATTTTAAAAGAAATCAGTGAGAGTATAAAAATGTGGTGACAATGTTGTAACACTGTAAATCTGTTACAAGCAAGCTTTTACAGCGGGGCATCTTCAAGAACAGTTTTTTAACATGATATTTTTAAATGAAAAAGGTTTTTCAGCTTTTAAGCATAGAGAAGAAAATCAATTCTGCATTTTAAAGCCCAAAAGACGACTTTGTGAACATAAAAGCATCTGACAAGAGACAGTTTGCATTTAAATCTAAGACATTTTGATGTGAGTTTATCTAAGGTACAACTACTTTGTACTCCTTCCTAATAGCCTGGCAGTTTGGATTACAAAATAAAAAAATTAACTCTGTATAGTCAACTTACCCTTACTTGACCAACAAAAGCATTGGCTTCCTCTTCCTGTACAGACAGGTTTTTCGGTAGAAACATATCAAAAACTGGTCCATTGTCATTTACATCCGTCACCACTATATTAACAGTAGCAGTCGAGGTCTACAAAGGTAACATCATGAATAAATTAACTTCATTTTACAATTTCACAGATCACAACTGATTAGCAACCTTACTGCTATGTATTAGACCCAGCCAGTACAGACCCATAGGTAAACAGATAATCAGGGTTTTTTTTCTCATGTTTTTGTGAAACAGGAAGCATTATTAATTCGAAGAGTTTATTTTTACCTTTCTTGCAAGATAAAACAGGCTTGAGTCTGAATAATGTGTTAGAGATGCACAAGGGGCATCAGATATCTTTTTTTGTTTACATGGTATTTCAAGGATTTATGGATCTTTCCTTCTGAGTGGGGAAAAAAGCTAGAAATACCAAAATTTTCCAGAACTATAAATTTGGAAAGAAGTTACTGATTTTACTAATCAAAATATGCCACTGTGATGATTAGCTTAGATGATTAGTCAGCCTTTTAGCTGGCACAATCCTGCTACCATGGCTCCACAGTGAGCTCAGCTGGCCTTGGCTCAGAGATCTCTGTATCATCCTGCACCCACATCACGCTGACATGCTATTAAGCATTAGCACATCAACTTTAACATACAGAGAGGTGCCTAGCGGGAACAGCACAATTAACTATATTTAACACACGTCAAATTTCAACAAAATGTGTCTGCTCCCTACTGAAATCTTCTATCCAACTGGAGAGTGAAATAGTTTGTTTGCAGATCCTCACAGCTTGACTCAGATCCCTTTTCACTGGTCCTATATACCAAGTGTTTCAGACACAAAACACCACATTATTGTATTTAACACAATATTTTAAATCAACCCAACAAATGCTAACACTTTTGCTATCGGAGATACTTCTATTCCATAAATTCAAATCCAGCACAGCAGCAAGTACCACTGTGAACTGCACCTTCAGGGTTATTACAGTTTAAGATTGTAAGAGAAACAGATACATCAGCTAACACTGGCTACTTCATGCAGTTAGTTATTTCAAGAATATGCCTAAGCATTGTCATCTCTCAACTTCTCTGTTTCTCGAGTTTAACAGTTTTGCACGGAGAAGCAAAACCATGCCTTTGTTTTATGCCCTGTAACTATGGAAGAGCTGGGGCTAACAATGCAAGTTTCTGTGGCCTGTGACACAGTTTGCAAAGAGAAGGAATGAACATTACTCTTCATCCGATACAGAAAAGAGAAGCACTAGTGGGTAAAAACCATGGTAAGAAAGATTTGAAATTACATAACAGGAAGCCTTTAATTGAAAGAAGAGAGAAGCACAGGCACAGAGAGTGCAGGGAGGCTACAGCATCCTCCCCAGGAGCAAGACGCACTAGTATCTCTGCAGACTGATGCTGTCGTGGAGGAGTGGATGGGCAGGCTAACCTGGTATTATAACACGGCGTCATTAGTCTAGGAATGCTTCCTTCAGTGTTTATTTAGTTCACATGCAAAGAAAATAAAATTATCTTATTTTATAAATACATTCTGTAACCTGTAACCATCATCCCTTAAAAAACAATAACAAAAAAAGTCTGAATATAAACCGGCATCTCTGTATGTCTCCTCTGAAACACCTTATGGTGCAGCACCTCTCATGTAACAAACCTCAAGTTCCATATCCTCATAGGTCTCCTCAGTAACTGCCCACAATAAATGCAGAATATAATCTAATTTTTATTAAGAAGCAAGCTCCTTGTATCTGCCATGTGGGAAAAGCACTTGCAAAGGACAACTAATGTACTCAAAAGCTACTCACTATCTTAATAGTACCTGGTCATGCTTTCATGGCTGTGTCACCTGTTCAATCTGATAACTTACTCTCTGCAGGAGACACGCTGTAACAGCTCAATCTCCTTCGCCTTCCAAATCCTCAGACTTGGCAAGCAGCCCAGTCACTGGTATTGGAGTCGGCTGCCTCTTTTCAGGGCTATAAATCCAGCTGCTGTGTCTGCAGAGTCCCACGTATTCCCTGCCATGCTACCTGTGCTAGGAGGCTTCCTTAGCAATCCCTCTTGATACCGGCACAGATTCCAAACACACACAAGTAGCATAAATATCACCCACGCACAACACAGCTCTTTCAGAGCCAGAGTTTTTCTACAGTTTTTGTATGGAAGCAAATGCAGAAAACAGATCTCTTCCACAATAAGTACCATACAATAACTACTTAATATGTAAAAAATAAGGAATACACAATATTTTGAAACAAACAAACAAAAGGATGCTTTCAGGCTGGCTTCTTATATTTGTTTATGCCCAGTTATTTTCTAGTTGTTTCTGAAACTGCCATTCCCAAGGTCAATTTACATAAGGGAAAAGTATTTTACAATTTATGTATTGTCAACTCAAAACATACTCCAGAATGTTTGCTCTGATGTGCTATGTGTGGTGAACATAAATCCAACTTCTGAAGCTAGCTTGATTCCACTGAATAGAGGGGAATAAAAACTCTTAAGATTTAATAAACTGAGAGAAACACGGGATGAAAAATGCTGGCTTAAGGCAGTGAGTACTTCTCATTTTGAAAATATTCCTTTTTCATTCAAGAGAATTTTAATAATGTTTAATTTATAATGTTTTATAATCTGCAGTGTGCTTAATTCTTTTGACACTGAATCAATCCACAGCAGCTCTCAGAAAAGCTGCCAAAACATGCCTTTGCATCTGATAACTTCTGAATCCACTGCTGAAAGTAGAATGAAGTGCATGCCAGTGGGAAGGGGCTCACATACTTATTTTATATACACATAGCGACATGTTAAGAGGAACTCTTACGAGGACTTCTTGTATATGATGGGGTTTTTTTTAAAACCAAACAATTCTCTGCTCTGGAAGCACTCTATTAACAACATGACCCTCCTGCAACACTTTTGGCTTAAACAAAAAAGGGAACATTTTTTCCCTTCCAGCCTTCTTGAAACCCAATCATTATAATGTGAAACACAGAGCTTACTGAAATACTGAAGTAAGTCTAGAAGAGGTAATTTGAAGAATCACAGAATCATGGAATGGTTTGGGTTGGAAGGGACCTGGGTTGGAAAGGACCATAAAGATCATTGAGTTCCCACCCCCCTGCCACGGGCAGGGACACCTCCCACTAGCCCAGGTTGATCCAAGCGTCATCCAGTCTGGCCTTTGAAAGAAGCACCAAAGGATACTCGGGTTTCAACTAAGAGGAAACAGTGGAGGCAGCAAAGAAGCCCGAGCTCTGCTTAATACAACCTGGATTTAAAGACTAATTTTAAGACCTTTTTTTAAATCTTTATCAATGATGTAGAGGAGGGTCCTGGGCAGGGGCCTGCCTTGCCAGGAGCAGTTCTGTGTGAAAGGCCTGCGTGTGGCGACAAACAGTGAGTGGAGCAGGAGCACCTGCATGCCCTGGCAGCAACACGGGCCAGCAGTTTGTGGGCTGTATGGACAGGGGACCAGCCTGGGGATCCAGGGAAGGGATCATCCCTTCTGCTCAGCCCGCAGAATACCACACCTAGACATTTAGCATTGGGAGAGAAAACAGGTGTAAAGTGACATGAGAGAGGTTTAGACTGGACATAAGCAATAGCTTCTCCCCATGAGGACAAAAATAAGAACATGTCAGCATGAAGGAACAAGAGTATTTTCCATACACTGTCCTCTAGCTTGTCTTCACACTGTAGACAGGTACTGGGAACATGCTCTCAGCACTCCCTGGATAAGAATATGAAGAATCCAGTTTTTGATGCCTTTTTGTCATTAGAAAGGAGTTACCCAAAAAAAAAAAAAAAAGGAATAAATCAACTACGAGACTGACTTGTGCATATGAAGGGTGAAAGTTTTCTTGAGTGATTCATTCTATAGGTTATCCTGCAACACAGGGCAGGACTTGTCATTGGTGCTGAGAGATTCCAGGTCAGACTAAACCTCCAGACTAACAAGAATTGTGAAAATTTAAGAGTTTTTCCTTAGCTTAGTTTTGCAAGAAAAAAAAAAAGTTTGTGTGGATTTTATAAGAAGGAAGAAAGGGAGATTGGAAAACAGACATTTGGAATTGTTTCCTAACTACTCTGTTACCTAAGATTTTTAGTATTTTTCAAATTGATGGCAATACTTTTACTCATCTTAAGTATCCTACCTTATCTTGTGAGACAACACAGCCACACAAGATAGCGCTCCACTTATGAATTAAAACCACAATATTTTGGCAAAGGAATAATATTTTATTGAGATGCCAAACAGGAAAATTATTTTATAAAATTAAGTTTTCTGTTCTTCCTAAACTTCCAAGAGTACTAAAATGAGATCCTGGTACAAGACCAACATTTCAAAAATATCCTCATTTTTTTATATTAGTCACAATTTAGCAAACTATCAAAAGTCAATTAATTCAGTGGCAAGATCACCAAGAGGAGCATTCAAAACAAGCTCTGGTTTAGCAGCAATGCCTCTGTGTCCTCTTCCTTTAAATCACTAACAACAAACTCTGAAACTGAGGGAATACTCAAAAATCTTGCTGTCTCATTTAAATACAGGAAACATTTGTTATCCCACTGATGGATCAACACCAATCTTTTACATGAAGTGGTAATCAGTTGGCTACCTTTATTTCTTTGAGAAGCACAGAGCAGCAGTTCTGCCATTTGCATCAGAAACTGCTCTAATTAAAGATTATTAAATAAAATCAACATTTTTATATCCCCATTAGATGGCTCCTAAGATTTGCTTATGCTCTCTGCAAGACACAGATTAAAACCAACGTGTGTTTCTGAACTAGCCTTTATTAGACAACTAGAATAAATTACAGTGGCTTATTCACAACTGCAGCATGGCGCAGTATTGGTAACATCATGATCATCTGTCCTGTGGATAATGCAAAAAAGTCACCAGCAACACTAAAATCACATTGATGAAACAACCATTGCTTAGAAGTTATGTTCAAGGCTAGCCATAACCTCTTTTCAGTCTGTCACTGGAACAGAAAATCAGAAAGCAAGCAGACTGTGGGTCATACCCTTTCTTACCGCAGCCAATGACTATGTGACACACTAGCCAACAGGCGAGAAGGACCCCAGGTAGTGAATGCATGCTTCGGGGATAAAAAGTGCACTGTAGAGAGGATAAAAGTAAACACACTGAGAAAAGGTCACTGCATTTTGTATGAAGCTCAGTTTCTTGTACCACTAGAAGTGTATAATTTCTTATTACCTTTTTCAACTGCAGGTAGCAGTGGCTGCCTGTGATCGTTCCCACTGTCACATAAACTGCACCTCATTTTCTATGTTAGTCGCTTAAAGTCTTCCGCCAAGGAAACCTCCAGCACGCAGACAGAGAGGTGGAGATCCTTTTGACTTTGTCACAACTCATTACATCAACATTTTTACACCAGTAATGAAGAGCAATTTGACTATCAAACCAGCAGAAGTTATATTTAATGACAAGTTCTGACTGGGTGTTCATTTACTGCTGCAAAGCCAGCTTTCTTGTCTTGTT
>NW_010130705.1:13854-71197 GCF_000699245.1 Pterocles gutturalis | reverse complement strand
TGGGGCGCTAGGAGGGGACACATCGCTGTATTGCACATCTCACAGCCTCAAGATTAAAAAAGAGATTTAATTTCTCTTCATTCATCAGTTCTCATACTCCAAGTGCTGCAAGATGTATCTGGAACTTACGTTCCCAGCTCCCTACAACATTACTGCCCTACAGTTATGGCTCTAGTCTGGTATCACTGCAAGGTGATCTGCATATGGCAGACTAAAACTAAGGTTATGCTCAAAACTGCTAGCAGCATGAAGCAGATTTTTCCTTGCACAGCTTGGGGAAAATGAACAAGAAGAAGGTAAAAGGTGATGCTTGAAGAAAAGTTGTTTGAAGAAAATCAGTTGTGGCTAAAAACTTTTAATTTGCCCCCTTGACTGTAATACATGCTGTTTTGTTCACTACATACTTCAGACTGAAAGCAAACAGTTTCACAAAATTCTTAAGGAACTGTGAAAAGTTGCAGGGTTTTGTAGAGTATCCTAAAACAGACAGTAAACCAGCACTCTCTCATGAAACAGAGCTGCTGTTTTGCTAAAGCTTTTGACACGTGTTTAATTACCACTAAAAATCTTTTAAAAACTTGAGTGGCTCACCAAAGTAATCAGAGAGAGACCTAATTCACAACTCTTTTTTGTGTTATCAATGGAATGGATACTCTTCATGCAAATACCAAGATAATATACTAAGGATAAAAGCTGCCTTGGCTGTTTTAAAACTAGGCTTTTCTACATAAGATTTGTCAAGCATGGCTTGGAAAGGACTGTTGAAGCTACTACTGGAAGTTCATGCAGGGGAAAAAAAATAGTACAGCCTCATTTCAGGCATTTCCTATTTATTATGGAAGCAAACCGTGCTTACTTCTCTTTTATAATAAACATAAGTCAAACAAAAGATCATCAGCTGCAATTTATAACTTTCTCAGGGCCACTAAAATAGTTCTTACATATATAATTCTTCCCTAAGCAACAAATGCAACATTTACATCGCCTCCACAAACATATTTTGTCCTAAGTATGCCAGACATACATATCATGTTATGGATGATAAATATGAAGGAAATTTCACTTGTGACTTATTTTATTTGTACCCTGCCATTTAAATTGGAGTTGGAAATTGATGAGAGCATTCTCTGCCTTGGAGAGGAAACATTCTTAGCTCTGATGTCAAGCAAGTTTATTAATTTAGACAAACTCTAAGACAAACACTATCATCTTTAGATACAACTAGTTTGCAAATAATAAGATCTGAGGCAAAAGCCCAAGGCTGTATTTGATCAAAAAAGAAAATAAATAATGTTTCTGATCTACATATCAGGACTTACTTATATTCAAGAAAACTAGACTTGAATTATGAGATCCAAAATAACAGCTACTCTTTACCAAACAGGGGAAACAGCTGCTCAGATTTTAAAATACTGGGAGTGATAAGGAACAGAATAAAATCTACACGAACTATGTAACAGGTAAATTGCCATGCTGTCCAACTTCAGTGCTCCAGGAGAGTGACAGCCTGAAGAGTGATGTTGCTAATGGGAATCTAATAATGATTGGTAATGGAGGACGACAATGAAGTGCCAAAGTCAGAAGAAGTGATGGGTAAATATGCACAAGTGGTTATGGCCTTGGTCACTAATCTTTCTGAATGCACAGAAGCTGCATAACCACAACAAACAATGTCCACTGGGCCCTGGGGAAGGGGGAGCACATTATTCTTTTCCAGTCTGTTCCTATTAGCAAGGCTGCAAGCCTCAGGTATTTTCAGACCTTGATTCCTTCCAGTGCAGGCCATGAAACCTTTAAAAGTGGTATCTATCGACCCTCTACACCTCTGCAAGTTATAAAGAAGAAATGGCCAGCTGGACTGCAAAGAAATTTAGGAGAGAGAAGAGACTGAGGCTGAAGGGAAAGACAAGGCTGGAGCTTGTCAATAATTACACTAATGAAAAACGATCACAGAAAGCCTGGGGAGGAGACAAGGAGAAAAGCTGTCAAACACACAAAAGTGAACCCCCAGGGAAACCCCCCAAAACTAAAGCCTCACACATCCAAAAAGAAAATATAAAAGATGAGAATGTCATCAGGAAGAGAAAATAATGTACATTTGAGAAATGTCCTTGACAAACACATGGAACTGACAGAATGGGTCTCCACTGCTATGCCAGTCACCAGCCACGCAACAGCCAGGGCTCCAACCCCATGTGTCTGTGGAGAAGAAAGAGTATTGATCTGCTACCCAAGCAGCTGAAATGCACCTCAATATCCCAGGAATGAAACACTACTGTTTCTACAAGAAGAGCCAGCTGTAGGTGGTAGTGTATATCCCAAGCCATATGTGTATATCCCAAGGAATGTGGGCTGCCCTAGCCTTCAGCTGCAATCCTCCTAGCATTCTTGTGTGGGTTAGCTATTTATTTAGAACTGGAGATGTCACTGCTCTTAACAGAAAGAACAGAGGCTTCTGCCAGCCTGCAAGACCTGTCTGGAAGGCATGCTCAGCTGCCGAGGGCTGCAGGAGCTTTAGGAGCTGTGTCTGCTCTTGAGCTCTTTAACTGTACACATGCAGTGCAGGCTAAAAAACAGCCCGCCCAACTTACGTTTTCCAGTCTAACTAGAATTCATGACCATGGTTTCACTGTCATGCCTGTGGTATTACTGTATACACACAGTAAGAGTAATGTATACTCAGTGTCACACTATACATCACTGTTACTGCGAACTCTGCTGCAATATCCATTTTAACATTGTTCTACTTAAGCTTATTTATTTGGGGATACAAGATGTTTTAATAAACCTTGGTGCAGAACTGTTTCTCACCTTAAAATAAAGTTATTTTTCAAAACGGAATTACAATCAGCTCAAAATCTTTAACTGAAAACTGGGATCATTCTATTTCTTTGTGAAGATTACTTAAATCACCTGTTCCCTGTTAGCATCTGAAATCAAAGCCTTTCTGGGGAATATTATTCATGCAATGCAAGTGGACAAGCTGCACAAACACTGGAAGTTTGGGAGTTTCCTAAAGCTCACCCTAACAAAAGAGCTGAAGCACAGAGAAAAAGCCTTCTCTCACAGAAGAAGAAATCTGGCCAGACAAATTCTTCTCGTGCAAAGTGGAATTTACCCATCAGCTGAAATTTTTAAGGCTTTCTCATACAAAGTACATAACTTGTCAGGAAAATAGTAACAGGGAGAGGTTCTCTTACTTACGGTTTGTATTGTTGAAAAGAAAATAATTTGAGGAGGAGTTCTTTAGAGGAGGAAGTACAAAATCATTTATCTGTTTATATTGTTCCTTTTCATATATTTAAGAACTATTCCTTCCCACCGCACCAACAGATCAAAATAAATTTGCAACGTTAAGGAAGTATTATGTTCCACAGTATGAACAGATTCCATTGTTTTTTGGTTTGTTTTTTGTTTTGTTTTGGGTTTTGTTTTTTGTTTTTTGTTTTTTTTCAATCTTCTTGTACTGATTACAAAAAGGTCAGTTCAGTAGAAGCCTTTTTCAGCAGAAGCTCTTCTGCACACAAAATCTCCGTTCAGTGAGTACTTACTGAACTGCTTTATTCTTGATAGATAACAGAACTGACGTGGAGCAGATACAGGTAATATTTAGAGGAGTAACAAAAAATATACTGTAATTAATTAATTCTCTGTATGCTATTCAAATAGTAAATCTTTGTCTAAATTACCTTGATCTAGTGTTACCTGTTTACTCTAAGGAATCTCATTAATTCAAGTGTCATGGGAGATAGATGCTCTCACTTATTAATGACCTTCTAAGATGACTGGAATACTCAACTCTCACATGATGAAACACAATGCACTGAAATAAGGCTCCTTATGGTTCACTTAGTGGATGAATACCCTCTTAAAACATTGGTCTGCTCTGAACATGAGTAAGAGAGTAAGGAGGAACATGGCACGGTGTTTGTGTCTACACCAAGCACACCAGCCTGCCTCAAGGCCCCTAGGACAGAGAGACTGCTAGGCTGCCCCGTTCCGACACATCTTTGTGTAGGATCAAGAATACAATGGTATTTATTCTACTTTTATTCACAGCCTGTGACAATTGTTTAGCTAGACCATAAGGTGAGCAAACACTAGTTTTCAACTGTGGGTCCTTCTGAGGGCATTGTCATGGCAGAGACTACCATGAACACCATACTTCTGCATACTGTAGCCAGGAATATGTTTTCAGAGTTTCTAAATTTTAAGCCCCACTGATTTAAACTCCTGTACCAAGTACAGTGCAAACCAAAGTATTACAAATTTTTCATGAAGTGTTCATTGCAGAAAAAATGGGCACTGTCTGAGACTAATGGGCAAGATCTTAGATTCACGGCTTTCAGAGAAACCCTCCCAGAGCTAGGTCACCTCTAAGCTTTCCTGTCCAATGAATCTCAGATTGCACAACAGAACTTCAAAAGAGCAGATGGACAACAGCTATTTCTGGACTTCCAAAGTAGTTTAGCGGCCTGACGGTTAAGAAACACTCTGGGGAAAAAAGATTAAGTAAACGTTGAGTCTTCTAAGACATACAAGAGAATCTGAACCCCTCTCAGTATTTTATGGGTACCACAAAGTAAGTGTGACAAGGGACATCAATGTTATTGCTCTCCTTCAGCCACATTAAAAAGGACTGCTGTAGCTGCCTGGAGGGTTAAGAACATCCCCCGGATGACTGACAATTTTTAATACCTATTTACCAGCTCCCAAATGGCTTTGTCAACTAGGCACTGAGCTGCTCTGTTTTGCCAAGACTTGGGCAGAAACACATTTCTGAAGTTCTAGGTGAATATTTTCACAACTTTGTATTATTTGGAGGTTCGAATTCTGCTTAAATCACACAATACACACTAAAATGATACAATTGTTCTATCTATAGAAATGAATTGACACATACGCACTCACATACACAAAAAATTAAATAGCACAGAGGCTTTTTCTTTCTTCTAACAAAAGTTGTGCAGATTTATTTCTAACTTGTCCCTCTGAAATGTAAAGACACGAAGTCTTCCCTTGAAAACCTATCCAAACACACCCCAATTTGTGAAAACATTTTGAGCTTGATATATTTTTTCATTCATGCATCATTCTTCTGCCCATCTACAACTAAGCCTCGTTTTTTTAAATATCTTCCTGACTGCTCAATTAATGCATACTTAAATATTTGTTGTGTCGTATTGTTAACACTGATGGGTGGCAGATCATCTTATTCCAAGGTCAAAGAAAAACCACAAGGCTGTTAATGCTCCAGGTCATAACCTCTGAACAATAACAACTTGCGAAGCACTTGGGAAGCATGGTCAAGCATTTTAAACAATCAAGAGCATTATAAGGCATGCAAAATCAATGAAACGGTGTCAGCCAGGCCACACCACTAAATGGAAAGCTGTATTGCTGTGTGAAGGCATAAATAGGTCTGTACTAATTCTGATGGAATAAGCAGTCCCCAGAAGTCAAAAGGTGTCAACATGACTGTCACCACACAACATTAGGCAGCTAACTAAGCCTTGGGGCTTAGAATACAGAAACTTCAACTACTTAGTGCCACAGCAACATTGTTAAAAGTCTCTTAAACCCTTTATTAATGACACAGAAAAAGGAGCAGGAAAAAAACCAGTATTAAAGGACCAAAAAGTTAAGGTGTGCAGGACCATAGGCTTTTCAAATGCAAAAATGTGTTCAACAGACTTCATAGGTGACAATGGGGAACAGTGAGTTTTCTCTCAAGAACATCAGGGATAAAAAGGAGGGCCGATGCCACATTGTGCACTGGGTACTAGTCCACTGCTATTCCACGGGGTTTACAGCACAGTGGAGCGGGCAGGGCACACAGTCCTGGCCCGGCTTGGTTGCTGCTGTGGGGGGAAGAGTTTCAGTCCCTAGAATATCAGGAATCCAGTAACTTGTGTGTTTAGAAAAGTTATGACTCATGCCACCATGATTATGCACCCAGAGGAAAAGTTGCTCCCAGGACACTGGTGCTGGCTCTGCCGCACCCCAAACAACAGTGTGATCCTGTGTGGGAAGTGTCGTGCTGCTCCACGTGCTGAGCCCCCAAACTCCTGGAGATACCAGAAGTAGAAAAAAAAAAGATCTATTTTGGCATGCCTCCCTGGGCCAAAGACAACTGCTGGAGATGGCAATCGGTGTGTGAACTGGACCAGTGTTAATGGTAGGAAAGATGATTAATTTTTCTGTCCCTTTCTTTCTGTCTGCTTCAGGTGAGCCGATCCCAGAGACTGCTGACTCAATCCTGACATACAGGCTTCACCCACCTAATGAGCCTTACTTATCTCTACAGAGTAAAACATTCCCAGTTTTATGAGAAGAATGTTAAACAGACAAGAGAGTCATCACCTCGAGGCAGAAAACTTTTAAAGCAGCGCAGGATAAATTTCTTTCTGAAAGCTTCAACAAATTCAAAGCATAGCAACATTTCCCATCTGAAGTATTCCAACTAAAATGCAGTATTTTATACATTATTATTTAAAAATTAAATGAGACTAAGTTATGTCCCTTTGAAACCTATGTTATAATGGCTAAAAATCTTTGTTCACAACAGAAGTTAGCTGAAAAATATTGTCAACATTGAAATATCTTGAGTACTGTTCAGAATTGCTGAAGGAAATTCACTGGCTGGAATTACAAAGACTGAACTTTCTCAGCTAAGTATGAAACACCAATAACAATGTTTTCTTTTTTCCACTATGTAAGGGTACTAACATGGCTTTTTATGCACCTCTATACTGGAAGGCTATGAATTAAATAACCTGCTCCACAGTTGAATTGTCAGTGCAACCAGAGCTGACCGAACTCGAGGAACAGGCTCAAACTATACCACCTCTTGAGATCCCATGCAACCTGAATTATCCTGTGATCCTGTCACTGTTGTTCATGAAATCTAACGACAAAAATGGATGAATGCCAGATTTTCATGTTGTAACTGAAGAGGAAAGTTCTAGTTAAAAAAAAAAACAAACACCATCACCACCAAAAAACCCCAAAACCTACTAATAAAGTCTTTTATTTTTAAATTCCTTTCAAATTTTAAAGAAACAAGTAAATACAGAGAAGGTTGTATAGAGTACAAAAGCTTACTCTAAGTATATTTGACACTAATGGGTAGTTTCAAACAGCCCGCTGCTGGATGGAAGGAAATCAGTTTTTATATCCTACTAGCTAAAACATGTTAATGTCATTTAAATTAAGTTGCACCTGCCTGTGGAATTCACTTTGTGATTTCAGGAAGACTGAAACAAGTTCTTCAATTGGATAATCCGTTTTCTGTAAGCACTAATAGAATTCTCCAAAAAAGCAAACCTTGATGAGAAGCAGCAGGTGTATTAGTTTGGAAAGCAGTAGTTTTGTAATTGTAGGATTTTTTTTTTTTTTCCTAGAGACATCATTGCTTTCTGATATAAACTAGTTAAAAAGAAAAGGTCCTCCATGAAATTTCACTGACTTGTTGAACCAAGCATCCATGTCCTTAGAACACTTTGCCACGTTACCTGCTAGCAACTTTAAATGAGTCCCTGACCCAGGAAGAGTCTGTCAAATAGCAGAGAGCAAATCCAAAAGAGCTGCAAATCAAAGAAATTGGACAAAGACACAAGGAAGCCTGATAAATTAGTCAAAAGCACTGTTTCCTGTCATCGAAAAGGCATGGAGATCTAATGGGCTGAGGTGCCCTGTTTCATCTGTGTGTTTGCAAATTAAAAAACAAGGAACGTATACAGTCTAGTTTGTGATATTGGCAAGCCCAGCCAACTCCTAACGCTGTCATTTCATGCATTGAGACCAGAAGCTTAGGGTGCAAGAGGAGTCAACTTGTCCAGTAAGCCATATTGCTGGACAATTTTAAGAAGAAAAGTGACCTCCCACTGGCAGAAAGTATCATCACAAAAGAATACACCCACAGGCAGGTAAGAGAGAGTAATGGAGCCCCCAAACCAAGCAGCAGTAAAGAGAACACACACAAGCTAGAAAGCGTGACCATATTTCACTGTGAGAACAATTAACACACACACCTGCAGATACAAAACTCCAGGAAAAAAACTTATAATACTGAGGGAGGCAAGCAGATAATGAGATAGCAGGGGAGTGGATTTCTAAAGATATGTTGTTGTTATGGCACCAACATAACAACACCATCCATCAAGCACTCATACCAGAGTCAAAGCGACCCACTGCTGTTTTGCTCGTCTTTATGCTCGTCAAGCAACTGCTGAACTAGTAAGAACTGTTAAGGTTATTGAGAAATTATTACTTCTATGCCAGCATTAGGAAACCACAAATACCCTTCACTGATGTTACAACAGTTCTTTGAACTCTAATTATTTGGTTTCCTTGTCGGATACTCCTGATATTTGCTCTAAAAAAAAAAAAAAAAAAAAAGTCCCACTATAACAATGCTTTAAATTTGCATGCTACTCCAAGCACTTTTGAGAATGCTACTGTTCTTATTTGTATCACCACACCTCTAGGAACCTCTAGGTCTGTCTTCACTGGGCTAAGCAATGCATGAAGAACAAAATGACAGTCCACTCCGCAACAGCATGGCTGCTACTTGCTCCAGCCTGGTTACTGAACTGCTCACAGACCTGATATCAATGACCTCTGCTGCAAGAGGTAGCCAACCTTACATCAGCACAGTTCAGAGACAATACTAATTAAGCACTCCACAGTTTACTTTTGGTGAACTGAAAAACTGAAAAAATATTTCTCTGTTTCAATCTCAAAGCTGAACGCCGCCTCCTAGAATAGCCCAGATAATGTGGATTTATTATTTCAGATCTGTCTTTATACATTGTAATTTGAAGGTCAGATACACAGAGACTTCTCCATGCACAAGTCCACAGCAGAACTGCTGCACTCCCATGTACCTTGCACAATCCAGCTGCAGCAAATTCCCCATTGGGATTGCTGCAAACTTCTAGAAAAACTAATTCCATTCTGTTTGCTTGACAAATAAATACATCTCCTTGAATACCCCTCCATCTTTTAATATGGAAACTGAAAATCACAGTTTTGTTATACTAAATACAAATGTGTGCAGTAGTTTGTTGGTTTAAACCGATTGCAGGCTCACTGCATGCCTGATCAATGTAAACACAGAAGACTTAGAAAAAACTCCTGATAATAAAGGTTTACTTTTTAAGAGAAGTGGCATGAGCACTTTTCCAGATTTATCCTGAGAGCTTAAAATAACTGAAGCTGAAGCTTTCATCTGTGAATTCTGGAAAAAGTTCAATGCATTGGACTAGATGTATAATACAGCTGCCCATATAACTGATCTTCAAGAGAAGGCAAGAAGGAATGCTGGTTGTTTAATAGCAGGGAGAAGAAATAGTAAGAAGATGCACATATCTGAGTAATGCAAACCCTTGACTGCACTGGTTCTTGTTGAGGAATAAAAAAAAGGCAGAAGTAACAGCAAAGTCACTTTGTTTCAAGATCAAAGGACATTACCCAAGTGACACACAGGCTTTACCTCCACAAATCTTTTTGAGATAAAGAAAATTGTTGCAGATTACAGACAGATTTCATCAAGACGTATATAAAAGCTATTATAATTAGACTACTTCAAGTGCCTAAATACATATAGTAACAGCTCATTGAGGAAACTCACCCCATCTGGTCTGCCATCCGAGGCTGTAACAATCAGAATATAGCGATCAGTGCTTTCTCTGTCCAAGGGCTTTCCTAAGGCTAGCAGTCCGGAACTATTAATAAAACAAAAACATAAAATGTTACCACAACAGTTTTAAGATATCCACAAACACGTCTGTTCCACTATTTTGTGTTGCACAAATGTTTCCCTTTGAGCAAGTTAGTAAGCGTTTAGGATTTATTACAACTGAAAGCATGTTTTGTGTAGGTAAAGGCTAATAAAAACAATGAGCCAATTTCTAATGCTTTCTGCTTCAATACATCCGTAATTTAGAATTAAAATAACAATCTAGTGATCTACAGGATTATACAAAAAGACCTCCACTGAACACAGGGCCCTCATTTGTTAAAAAGCTGCAGTGCTGTAATAAATGAGAAGAGAGAATCACAGGCATTCTATTAATGAAAGAAGAGTCCTGACACCCCTGACAGGATTGTAGCAGTAAACTCTGGGAATACAACATGCATGGTCTGAAGTCTGAGTCTCCTCAGAGTTTTACAGGGAAAGGCTGCTAACTTGCATGTTATGTAACTGCAGTAAAAGTGCTGCAATGAACTAATACCCTTTCAGTGCAAGCACAGATATACCATATTCCCTAATAATAAAATATTATTATAGGCATAAATGTTGCAGAAAATTGATCAGGATATTGTGATTATTGATGCTCATTTTAAAAACACAAGGAATGAAAGGCTATTTGGAAGCCACATACACAAAAAAGACAACAAATTTTACAAAAAGGCTGTTTGAAAGCACAGCAAATTCCTATAACTGGTGACAACCGAGATTTTATCTCTAGGATGATCCAATTTCCTCATGCAGACGTCTGGAAGCCACCTGGAGGTGTGCTGTAACAACACAGAGACAAGATCCCACCACAGACTCGCTACTTTTATATTAGGAAGCATCAGAAAAGTACCATTGAGTTGAGAACCCTGCCCAAGGAAGCTCAACTCTGCTTAACTGGACTGGCACAAGTGGTACCTCTGTGACCAGCTTTAACACTCTGCATTTCATTTCCAGGACTTTGGTGTCTAAACCTGGTCAAGTACATAACAAATTGATACCCCTCTTAAATGCCACCCAATCCATAGGCTATTTAACAAATATGTACCAACAAACATGGATCCAGGGTGACATTTATCCTCCTGTTGCATGGCTAAGCAGTGTCTCCCATGAAACTCCACAAAACATGTCACCCTTGGCCTGTAACATTTTAAGAAAAGTGTAACACCACATCATTTTTGCAGTGCTGGGATCATGGTATGCTGTGACTTTCCATGTGTCAGGTACAGCTACAAATTTTACTGGCTGAACCTACATTTTATGTTCATGACCTAGAACCTAAACAGCTGCTTGTTCTGAGAGACGTTTTACTAAAAATTCAAAACCAAACCAACCCAAAAAGTCCCACCAAACTATAGGTCTGATTTGCTGTACTTCTACAGAACTCTTGGATTTATATCATCTGTACCTAATGACATTTTTCCCTAGACTATACATTTCTGCAGAGTTTCTGTTGTAACTTCTTACTCTCAGAAGACTTCAGCAAACTGGTTCCAGGCCAAGACTTTTTCCGATATTGTTTTCAGCAGAGACAAATACCAACACTTACTGGCAAGCTGTTACTGCAAGCAAATAAATACTACAAAAATAGCTGAAAACAGTGAGTGGGAGCATAACTCTGCCCTAGAACTGAAAGGTTGATAGGCAAAATAACAGCCAAGGTCAGTAATCAAAGAAAAGAATATTTCAGGACATGCTACGTTCAACCTGCGTCATTGCTACACAACTAAAACACAGGTGTGTGCCATGTTTAGCTTCCTCAAAAAAAGAAAATTTGTCAACTTCCTTGTACCTAAAATACTTTTCTGGAGGTTAGTAAAAACGAGTGAGACACACAGATATAGTGTACAGCTTTGTAAATAAGTAAACATAGAGCTGACATGGCTTGTCTCAAGGTGCAAGCTTTGTGCCAAGCTACAACAGGGCCTCGGGACCTGTCGTGTTTCTTTACATGGACTTGCATTTGCCTGCTCAGAGGTTGGTTTTAGCTTTAAACAGCAATTAGCTAAAGAGCAGGTACCCGATACCAATGTTGTTTTAGCTTTTGCTTACTTTTCTACAATTTTGTAGCTTGATGCCTATTTTTATATATATTTTTTGTAAATAAAACAGAGCCCCTGGGCTACAAACACCTCACCAGCAGCCTAGTACTGACAAAGAAACACAACCTTAGGAGCTGTCTAAAACCAGTTTGGGGTCACAACGAGAACAATAAACAAGTATCCACCTATCTAAAACATTCCACATGCAGCAAGTTCAGATTTAAGAGAGGCTTGCACACAGTAGGGGAAAACAAGCCTGGTACAGAGTGTGTTAACAAACATAAAATGACTCAAAATGGATCCTAGAGCAAGAAGAATGAAACCGTCAGCGTCACACTCCTCCTCCCAGGGCAGGACTTCACATGCTGAAGACTCAGCATTGATCCCTGCACCAGAGGAAATTATTGCCCTGGGGGCCCAAAAGGAACACGGAAGGGTAAAGTGTAACACTAGATCAAGGGACAGACCTTAGAAAGCTTGTGTATATATTTATATACACATACAAATGTTAAAATTACATATATATAAAAATTACATTATACATATGTCCTGGGTTCAGCTGGGTTAGGGTTAATTTTTCAGGGAAGCTCAGAGGTGGGCATAGCCAAAGGGATATTCGATACCATGCTGACATCATGCCTGGGTTATAAGGGGAAGCTCTTGGTGGTGGGAAGGTTTCCATTGTATCACTGTTTTCATTGTATTCGATATCTTATTATTATATTCTCCTTTTTCTCTTGTTGTATTACTAAAATCTGTCATCGCCTCCCCTCACGAGGTTCCACCTTTTTTTTTTTTTTTTAATCCTTTCCCAGCTTACTGGGAGGGGGAAAGGCGGGCGGGGGAGGGGAGGGAGCGACCATGTGGTGGTGGCCCTGACTGAAGACAACATATTATCTATTTGCATATATACACAAACTAAAACATACGCATATTTGAAATTTTAGCTATTTGGATTAGTGTCATAACTGGACTACTAATTAGACTATTAAGACTGTCATTAAACTTAACAGTAAGTTCTTAGTTTTGCATACATGCATGGCCCACATGAAGGCAATGAGTGTAAAAGTGGTGGAATTTCCAGCAACCTATCCTGCAACTCGTGTGTGACAATAACACCGTGTATCTCCTATTTCATTCTGGTCTCATGTACTGTCTTCTGCTACAGAATATTCAGCTGAGCTCAGTTAATGTTATTGTTATATTACTAAAGACCATTTAACTTTTAAACTTAACTTTTTTATAATTTATAAATAGAGATATTGAAACAGTAGCGACGCTACTGAGAAATGACATTAATGTCCTTTGAGGGCTGTAGGAAAGTCAGATGTATTATTAAATGATATGAAAGGCTAAACCATGCTCTTTATTTTAACAATTCTCTTATTTCCAGGTGTTCCTGCAAATCCATTCGTTATCATAATAGATCATATATGTTTTTCAGCATTTGTTCAAGACACTGCAATAAAATATGTTTGGAATATATTTTTAGGAAAGAAACAGTGAATAAAACATAAACCACTTATGTGGTAAAGTATTAATTCACAAAAAAAAAAAATAGACAAAGTACAGCTAAGCACAAAATACTGACAACAAACTGCTTTACTAACACTGACCTTTAGCTGCATGTCTCCATTTAAATGTCAGTGTTTTTGCACTATCATATCACCTTTATTTACCACCTCTTCCTTCCTACTGCTTGAACAACTGCCATCTACGGTCTCCATTTCAATAGATGAACATCATTCCAGAGACAGGCTAATTTATAAACCTTACACATTTTACTCAAGAAGTCAGATGTACTCGCATTCATTTAATACCCCAGCTTTTATTTGTCGCTTTCCCTGGGGAACATCAGGAGGTACAGAATTACTCCAGATCACGCTCAGGTTGTATTGCTAAAGAACAAAACCATCTCACAGTCCTCACACTGAGGATAAAAGAGACCTAGTAGGTAGGTGTAAAACCGGTCATATTCAGTACTCATGCTGCCAGTTAGGGAATTACACAGGGATTAACTGACATCCTCCAGAAAGCAAGAAAAATAATCCAGATGAGAAAAAGGAAGAGAGAATCATATCCATGGCCTCTGCCTTGGCCTTAAAGTATCTAAAAATGTATTTATGTAGCATTGAGATAAATTCCTTAGCCTTAATATGCCATTCACATTAACTATATGCTTTGCTTAATATTAAACCTACTTTAATCTTTTATCAAGACATTTCAGCATCTAAGAAAAATATGCGAAAGGCTGAAGAAAACTTTGCACAAACAATTTCCAAAAAAAAAACCACAGATGCAAGGAGAGCAGGAAGGAGAAAACACTTCAAAGACCTCTTCTTTTTACCAAGAGGGAATAGATCAAAAAGACAAAGTCAGGCCCGAGTTTTTGCTGAAACCCTCAATGTCGCATGATGCTCAGACACACACAGGGCAGATGTGAGGCTGAGGGGTGTGTTGGGGGACTCCCAGCCACCCCTGACAGGCCCTGGGGACGTGACACCTGCAACGCTTCCCATGGACACATAGGGGTGCCCTATGCCCACAGCCTTCAGAGCGCACACCAGTGATTTCTTATTTATTTTCAGACTGAATTCACAGCAGTGAATTCACATGCTACCTTTAACAGCTTGACTTCTGAGTATCGTCACACTGTTTACAGGAGCTGCCTAGGATCTGACTTCTAGAATACCCTCATGGCACGGGTCTGGCAAGACAGACTTGGCCTGAATGTATACACATTTTTTAAGTCTCTCTACTATGGAGAACTATCAGGATTTTTATGGTGCGATGTGAACAGCACTGCGATAAGCACAAACTATACAAAACTACCACCCACTGAGTAACCCCCCTTTGGAGCACCTCTCATGCAGCCAGGCACACTCCTCATTACTGAAGTTCTGAAGGTCACAGAGTAGGTCAGACCGAGTTTTTCTATGTTAAGGGGAGGAACGCTAGCATCTTTTGTGAGGTAGACCCCACAAATCTGCGCTGTGCTGGAGCTATGACTCCCAGCACTCCCTCTGAGCACACCTTCCCTGACTTGCACTGAAAACTCCATCCCTAAGCAATGGCTAAAACCAGCAGCCCAACATCGTTTACTGCTCTTGCCATGTCGATGAAACAGTCTCTTCTCTCTAAGCTGTTCCTCTCCTCTCCTGATAAGCCTTTATATTCAGAGGGCCCATCAATCTTGGTGGACGACAGTATCAGCATCTCTTGGGATCCTCAAGAATTTCTTTCATGTTGTTTCGTAAGTGACCTGATTCTCCATATATGGGAAATTTATCACAGCGAGTAACCTAGAGCGTACTCAGAATATACAGACCTGTTTCAGTACAATCTCTCCCTCACATCAAATTAGAACTTTTTTTTTGCAATTGCACCTGCACCATGAACAAATAAGCCGCAGGTTACTTTTGTCCCATCATCTACCATAGCAAATCAGCTCACCACCCTCCTCCTTCTTCCTGCAAAGAAGATATTTTGGAGTGTAAACAATAGCTGCTTAGGTAAAATAAAGGAGGTGGTGGTGGGACAGGCACAGACTTACCTTCTACCTATAGTTTTGTAAGGTACCCTCTCTTCCTAACTCAATTTAAGTTGGTAGTCAATTGAAGGAAAAGAGATTTGAAAGCAATCCTCAAAAGACCTTCCAGTACAGACTAAAATGCTTGAAGGCAGGGAAAGTAAAGCAAAAATTGTCCCTGTCATTATTCAAGAGCTGACAAGTATAAGGTTTTTAATTAATCCCTGGTCACTCTTTTAAATAGAATGTTTCCACCTCAGTGAGTTTTACCTACTGAAGTGTTTAAAATAAATAAATAGCCCCCTGTGAAAAATTCCAGAGTGCAATATCATTCACAGAGCTCTCATTAATGTCTAAGAGCCAATCTAGGGAACAGCTGAGTATGTCTGATTACAAGTCTTTTCTTTTGCTCTCAGCCCACATAGTCACTTGACTGAAAAGTTACAAGTCTGTTTTCTAAGGGTTTTCCACTTACCTTTGAGAGAGATTAAAAACTTGTTGAGGATCTCCATTCTGAATGAGGTATCTTATAGGGTCACCCTCTCTATCAAAAGCCTTTAGGAAAAAAGAGGATAAAATGAAGTCAGTTACAAAGCCTTCTCTTCTTTCCTTCAATTTATAAACTGCAAAATTAACCCCTGAAGTTCTATTAAAGTTACTTACAGGAATGATGCTAACCTCTCTATTTCTAAGGCAACAATGGTAATTACAGAAGAGCTACTTAAAATAAAGCTGTAGCACGTCAGAGTTCTTATCCTACAGAGCAACAACAATATCCTGAACACAGACTTTCAAATTACTACTACACATAGACACACAGCATCGCAAGTATGAAATTCAGGCTTTATTCTTTATTTTCATGCAGCTACAGACTGATTAGACTGAACTTTTTGTTTCCCTTGTTCACATTCGTCATTCCCACTTCTTACCCAGATTCTTCTTTCTACTAGTTTACCAGAATCCCAATCCCTTTGCTGATGCTCCACTGAGCAGCGTATAAACTGCAGCACTCAACCTCCATGATAACTTGGTTGGTGGGGGGGAAATGAAGATCAGGATGAGATCTTCTAGAAAGGCACCAAAACAAGTATATTCCACTTACTACATGACAAAACAGCTTTTCAGAAGCTGAATAAACTACTGTTGAAGTTAAGCTGCAGCTAATCTATCTCCAAAATGGCCATGTAATTGTTATTTTTTCTGTCAAGTGAACACACACCTTTTCCCCAAAAAGCCTATCAGGTGTTTTTCAGGGAACATACTGTCTACTGAGCTGTCTCACAGTTGCAACCACTTAGCATTCAAAATGTGAAGTGATTAAGCATGGTATCTCAGGAAAAACAACAAAAACACTGCTATGAGAATTGCAAGAAGGCTAACCAACAAGTTCAAAGAAGGGCAGATGGGATTTAATAGCAGACAGGTCAAAATTAAAAAGAATATAAGGAGAGAGTGTTTTTGTGTTTCTCATCTTTCAACGACCATCCTTTTTCGTATCTATTTTCCACAAGCATTTCCTCCAGACGACTCTCAAGAACTCTGTATCTTTCAGCTGACCATCAAAAAGGAGTTCTTCAGACAAGAAAAGAAAAAAACAACACACACACACTCCTGCCAAGATGAAGAACAGAAGCACAAACTATTCCAGTGTGCAGTCAGAACAGGGAATCTAGTAACAAACCAACTTGCCTTAACCAAAGGAAGGACATCGAAAATAGCAGCTAAATCAGATGAAGGGGCCCAGTATAAAGAAAAAGCAAAGTACAACTATATGGGGACAAAGTCTGAAAAAGTCAAGGCAAAAGTGTAAGAGAAACAGCAAAGAATATAAAAGATAACAAAGAAATGTTTAAACTACAGAGGAAACTTGAGGAGCCTCTTGGTGACTTGCCACACAGTATAAAGGCAGAAGGGATGATGTTGAGAAGGTAAAAGAGCTAACACTTCTCGCATTTCAGCTGCAATCAAGCAGCTACCAAAATTAACTGTGGCAATGAAGGGCTAAGATCTCAGATGAGAAGAGGGAAAGAATAAGGCAGAGAATATGTACATAACTAGAGCATCTTCAAATCATCTGCTGACATTAAAGCCTGATGAAATTCATCCTACTGTATAAAAACATGGGGTGAATCAATCTCAAAGCCATTAGCAGTTTTCTTTGAAAACTCACAGAGGACAAATGTGCTGACAGGCAAACACAAGGTACATTTTTCACAGAGGAAAGAGCCAGAAAATCACAGACCAGACAGGTAGAGCTCAATTCCCAAGAACCCACAAATAATCAAATTGTTTGTAAGTACCTGAGATGACAATATGGAGATGGATAACACAAAGCTAAATTTCTCAAGAAGCAATCTAATCTTCTTTTACAACCGGTCTTGTAAACAGGGAAAAAGCTGTGGATGTAATAATGCTTCTTAGCCATAGTAAGGCTTTTCACACCACCTTATGTGACATTATCACAAACAAGTTTAGACAACATGGTCTCCAAATGGAAGGTGGGATTAAGA
Organism: Pterocles gutturalis; assembly: GCF_000699245.1. Taxonomy (NCBI): domain Eukaryota; kingdom Metazoa; phylum Chordata; class Aves; order Pterocliformes; family Pteroclidae; genus Pterocles; species Pterocles gutturalis. The sequence continues at coordinate 53,374 of NW_010130705.1, read as the reverse complement.
ATAAACCTGATCATAAAAATTAAGGTCAGACAGCAGTGGATAGTGTGTACTATTGACTAAGTTCTGCAAAGGTGTTCCAATACTGATCTTAAATCCACAGATGGCACCGAAAGACAGGAGGTGCCAGCACCTTAGAGGGTGTGAGTGGAATTCAAATGTTCTTACGCAGAAGATATGAAGAGTCAATAGAGAAAAGTGAAAAATCGTTAGCCAAGAATACAAAACTACATAAATACTGGATGTAGAAAATCTGAGTAGCTAGCATCTCTGAGGACTGTCATAGATCCTCAATCACTGGAATCACATTATTGCTTCTATCTTTAGTGGTCCTTTGTATTCTTTTCACCTTACCTGCAGAGGATCCTGTCCTCACTTCACATTTAAGGGGATGTCAGAGGTTTGTTTATGGTCTACATTCTTTCATAACAAGTCAGAAGACTTTCAAAAAGACAGAAAATAAAAGACTGGTTCTAGTTCATTTCATTTTCTCCTCATGTCCAAAGAAAACATACCTTTCGATCAACATGGTTAAAAAAACAGTGGGAAAAGTTTATTGCTGTTTTAAAAAAGGCTTTTGTTTTCTTTAAAACCAAAAACCAGCAAGTTATTACATATGTAAGAAAAACACTTAGGACTTGCACATGAGAAAAGAGCAATCTATACCTACTATCTTCCAGATCAATTGTATACAGTGACTTCACAAATAGTACACAATGATTTCATGTTGCTTCCTCATTCAGCACATAACCGGACTGTGATAACAGCCCTATTTGTTTTGCAGACTCACAGAAAAATTACACAGTTTGCATATTTTAATTAATAATGGGTGGCAGAACATGGAGCAATAAACGCCTCCCAGGCATGCAATAAACTCTGAGCTTTATTTACAAATTAATACTGTGGAGGTCATTCAATATTGCATTACTTAATCTCAAATGTTGTTAATTAAAACACCGGTCACAATCAACTGGGGACATGATAAAATAAACAATGGTATAAGAAAAAAAATATAAGCTTCCCTCATCTGCATGAAAAATTTTTACAGAAAAGGAGAAAGTAAATTTTATTTCTTGAACATGTATTTTAAAGCCTAATAGGCAAATTTAAAATAGCTGCATTTGCAATGTTATCGACACTGACGCTTTGCAGATCTTCAGATTTCCTACCTCGACAATGTTTATAATAACTTGCCCTCTCCTAGTTTTTGTCATCCTCATGCTGTATGCAATTCTTACAAAATATTGTGGAGAGAGTCATAAAAGCATAACCTCCTAGCCCTACTGCACCAACCAAAACATACCTTAAGTTCAAAACACTTAACGTATTAATAAAACTACTCACGAAATAAAAAGTCAGTGTGAAAATTTCCACATGAAAATGTGTAAATATTTGAGGTCTGGTAATGTTTGATATTAGCTACGGAACACAGGCAACACCTTAAGCTATTGTTAAAATTCCACAAAAACCCCACGATTACTGATTGGTAACTTTCTGTTTGCCCGGAAAAGACAGCAAAAGAATTTATAAGCTTCAAAACTCAGTTTATGAATGTTTAAAATGTCCTGACCAATTTACACAGGGAATAAAAAAAGATGAAGATATATACTTCACACAATGACAGTCCTTTTATACAGATGAGTGTATCAATGCAAAATGAAGCAGTTGAACTTGCACTATGAAGACAATGGATCCGCATTTTGGGTCCAAGACCACCAGCCCTACAAGAGATACAGTCCTTGACCTTTCCCCAAGAGATGAAGCCATGCGTATTTGTGATTTAATAATTAATTACTTTTCATAAGCAGAAACTGTCCAGCTGTATTCAAGTCATTCACAGCATATTGATAATATCACATAAATCTACATTGCAGTAACAATTAATAGAAGACAACATTTTGTATGCATTTCCAAAGCTCTTAAAACTATTCTTTCCCAAACACAGTAACTCATCATTTCTGGAGATCCTGGGGGCGTAGCAAGACAACATCCGCTGCTCTATCACCAAAATGCTCCCCAGCATCCTGTCTGGGAGGAGAGTAGCAGGCATGACCATTTTGCATCTCACCTGCCCAGCCAGGCTGTTCTCCCAGATGCACTTTGTGTACCTTACCAAAGACCATTTGAAAAGGAAAACAAAATCTAGGTAGAATGCTTGGGGTTCAGTGAAACATTAAAGCAGACAGAACATTCCAACAATGAGGTGCACCTTCTACCCACATTTAAATTGCATAAAATCCTTACATACTAAAACCTCCTAATAGTTTTTCTGCCTCCAAGCATCATCCAGGCTTTCAGCCATATATATATTCCAGCAGCTGTCAAGTAAACACAAATGTTTCTGTTTCTCAGCATGTTCCCGGCTCCTGTCACTTTTTGAGGTTTCCAAAACCAAGTGTCTCCCCACCAGTGAGGAGAAGGCTCCTGAATAACATGGCTCTTCAATTCTGAGCTCACTGCAGGCATTAAAGACATGCCAGAAGTTAATTTCCAGCACTGACCTAAATGAGTCATCCTCCCTCAGCGCAGGTGACTATATCATCTTAACCATCCATAATAATCTTTATCTTTCATCAGCAAATAGAAACTTACAATGCACCTGCATCAGTGACTCGATTAGAGTTCCTTTATCTCACACACTTTGGTTTGGATTATTTTTTTTCTGTGCATTTACTGAATGTGCAAAACATACAGAGCCACACACACCAGCCAATATGAACTGACCTAATTCCACTGAGTTCAGCAGACTTCAATAGAACTGCACTGACTTAAAGCAGATAAGGCTGCTGCTCTCTATGGTTTCTGTTCAGCTCCGGTGCCTCCAGTCTTCTTCCTTTCAATGGCTTTGTATGAAGTCTGAACAATGCTGTAATGTTTACAGGAACCACGCTCAGGAGAGCATGTTGTACTGAGTTTACTGCTTTTAGACTTGAGGCCATAATTATTTCATCATAATATTAAAGTTCCTGATCCCTCCAAAAAATATCCAGAGAGTTGTAATTTATCTACCCATTTTGCACAGATGGCTTTGAAGACACGTGGACAGAACACAATGCAGCAAAAGCTTGGGGAACAGTAAATAAGCTAGGAGAAATCTGATATATTAACCATGTAGCAGCACACAGAGAAGCAATCTCGGTCTGCAAACTATGTCAGTGCAACATTATTTATAAACAGTACTGGACTGATGTGCTTTCACTGCTTGCATCTGCAGAGCTACACTGGGTGGTACAGGGACCTCTGCTTTTTGTTAGTCTGTTAACAGGAGTCCTTACATACACCAAGGGGAGTAAATAACTTCAGATGCTTTTCAAAAACGACAGGCTAAACAAGCTGAAGTGCCAAAAGTCTTGCTGAAATTCCATGTGAACTGGGTGCAGAAGGTCCTAAGCTCCTCTGATTTGCTGACAAATGTATATAGAGATTTTAACATAAGAAATCACAGACCTTTTGAGTTTTGAGCCATTCATGGATTTTTTTCCTCATATACTTCAGTCCCATATGCATCCCATAGTACCTTTTAGTACATTTAACACAAAAAAAGTTACAGAAATATCCATGGAAGCAGATTTCCTATATGGTCCATGTAAAAGGAGATATTTCTTAGAACTAAATAATTTTCGATCCCTATAAAATGTCGTTTCACCATGTATGCAAGGCCTGGGTTCTACATGGCATGAGCACAAACAGAAGGAACGTGGTAAAGGCTTACAGGGAAGCATCTGTACCTGCAGGTTTAACAAAACAGCTCCAATTCTCATGGCCTCGGTGACTTCAAGGCTGTACATCAGCTGGGGAAAGCGGGGAGGGCTCTGGTTGTTGGGCGGAAGGACTTCAATATAAACAGTAGTAACAGAGCTCCTGTAATGCAAGGGAAAAAAAAAGTCAAAGCTAGTGAAAATCAATAAATCAACAAGCACAAGGCAACCAACAATGTCTCGTTCATACACTGTATGTTCTCTAGCTCTAACAACCTCCCTTTGCTCCTTTAAAAGCTTCAGGACATATTTTTCATCTTGCATCAAAAACAAAGCAGGCTGCCACATTAACAGAAGAAAAGCTAAATAATTTCTTTAAAAGTAGCCCCAGTGTTCTTTGAAAAACAAAGCAGTAAGAAATCAGTGCACACTCCACAGGCTTGTAATCCCCCGCTGATACTGTGTCCTCTAGAAGAGCATGACGAATTCTGAGATTGTAACTGCTCCTGCCATGCACAATATCCACCCCTGGTGCATCCCTGCTGTCATTCGGTTTGCTAACTTTCTTTGGAAGAGAGAACAGAAGATGTCGATGGAAAAGATAATCCTGGGAGAAGACTGATGTGCACAACTCTATAATAGGCTGCATCGATACGATGGTTCATACAAATAAAGCCAAGCCCTCTTTAGACTAGTGAGCCACAGCAATACAGGAGACTACAAAACCCACTGAGGGAACCTAGCAAACCCTTCAACTGCACTGAACCCCTAATCCGAATATCCTGCAAACAGCATTCCCATTTGCAAGCTGAAGGCTCCTCTGGGAACACTGACACTCGCTACAGACCTTGCAAACACTGTGCTTTAGACACACTTGCTATTCAACTGCTTCAAACACAGAAAGTGAGCCCAAAGTCTGCTTGAAGTTGAAACAGAGACTTAAAATCTGGCTTAAAGATGCAAAGTCTTGCATCTTTTCTCGGTTACCCCATCTGCCTTCTCTCCTGTATGTTAAAACAGTACCACTGCCCTGGAACAAAATCCTGAGGAGAACGAAGTGTTACGCTGCAAGTGCAGATTTCCTCTGCACAAGCCCTTTGACAAAGCTGGTAAATCTGAAGCTTTAGGGCTGCTAGAAATAAACCACGTCAGAACAAAAGGATTTGTCCCAGATTTTATCCCGATTTTTTTTTGTGGGGTTGGGGGTTGAGGCAGGGCAGGGAAGAACATGTACACACAATGAGCTGCCTCTTGCAGAGCTAGCAAACTGAGGGCATTTTTAGAGATTCTAACCAGAAATTACCAGATATAGTTGAAACAGCTTCTGTATTAACTGATAGAGTCCATTACATACAAGAATGACAAGTCACCGATTGGTATTTTTAATTACCTGTACAGGATTCTGACCAAGCACAGCCACCGCTGTGTTTGAGGCGCTCCCCACGCCCTTTGCCAGCCCATTGCTGCAACACTGTGACAGACACCACAACGAACCATCAGCACCTCTGTCCAGAAAAACAACTCCTGCCTGCAGGTAAGCACTGCAGAAGGACCTCTATCCCTGGGGGCAAGCCCATGCCCCACAGCACTCGGGGAAGGGATTCCACCCAGCCTGCTGCACCCCATCTTCCACAGCTCAGCCCCCGGCTTTGGCCAGCCTGGAGCACCCACCCAGAGCCACTCCGCTCCTGCCTGCTTCCACCTGGTGACAGACCCGTGCAGCAGTGGTGCTGTGGGGACTGCGGCGGGCCGAGGGGCTCTGTGAAGAGAGGGTGGCACTGCCTCAGGGTGGGAACAGCCGGTTCCAGGCGCCCCACAGCCAGGCACAGCCCAGCCCTTCAGCCCCACTGGCTGTGCATCTGGGGAAACACGTTTCAGAACGGGGAAAAATACCAAACAGGAGAAGAAAGAGGAAAAAAGGTGTGAGGAGCACCCAGTGAGCACTGAGGAGGAGGAGCGCGGAGTCTCCCCTGCAGCCTGTGCAGGGGATGGTGTGGGGAGGAAGAAGCTGCAAAGAGGGGCTGTTGTGGGCTGACCACAACCCCCGTTCCCCAGCCCTGTGCTGCTCAGAGGCAGGGGAATTGGGAATGAAGGAGGGATGTTGAGCCTAGGAAAAAGGGGGAGTTGGTGGAAGTTGTTATTTTAGTTTTTGCCTTCATTTCTCACCATCTAAACCCATTTTAATTGGCTGTAAGTTAAATTAATTTTCCCCAAGTCTGTTTTGCCCATGACAGTAATTGGTAAGTGATCTCCGTGTCTTTAACTTGACTCAGAACCTTCTCATCTTCTTGTCTTATCTTCTCCGCTATCCTGCTGAGGAAGAGGAGAGAGTGGCTGGGTGGTATCTCACAGCTGGCCAAGGTCAACCCACCACTTGTATATTAACAATATATGTAAGCTGACTCTAATGAGCCTTACACATTGAATGGCTCCACCCCAGCCACATGACAGCCTCGCAACCATCCATCTGTGCCCCAAAACCCTGGCTCCCAGCTAGCCCAGGGCAATCCCCAGCTCCCCACAGACAGCCAGCTGCAGATGCTGCCCTGACACAGCCACGTCTGTCTGGCGCAAGTGTCGGATTCGCGTCCATCTACAAACACAGGAGATGAGGACCTAACTGCTTTGAATGTAATAGCCAGGTCCTTGTTTGATTTCATCAATCTTGCACTGAAATGCATCAGTGAATGACACAGCCTTCGCATCTATCACATCCTTGTGCATTTAAGAAGCTGAATTTGCAGATCACTGTCTCAATCAATATAAAGCCAGTGTAATCAGGGGAACACGGACAATTACAACCGAAGCTGATCACTCAATGAGACTGCCTCCTTACACACTCAGTTTCCTGTCTTCTTGTCTATTTTACAATACTCCCTCATATCCCACTAATCTTTCTGAATTGATGTTCCACACTTAACATTTTTGGACTGAAAAAAAAATACCATCATCAAATGTTCAGCAACAAACACAATGAATTAGCAGATAAAATATCACTTGAGCACTAGGACTTGGGATAGCTGCTGTATACAATATACGCATCCAAATAGTTGTGGTTTAGTGTGCATTTTTTTTCACTGCTGAGTATTTAATAAAAATATGTTGTTCTATATCAGTTTTTTCCTAATCCTGCTGTGTATTAAGAATACCCATGCTGATTTATTGTCTATCAAGCTCTTAAAAAAAAAGGTTTATGTTCACCATAGTAGTAAGCAAATTTTCTTCAAATCTTTAAGATAAAGGTAAAACACTAGTAGTCTGCAAACTAAAATCCCTATAATATTAAAGAGCTACTTTCAGAAATTTCCAATCCATTTTTGATTAGCGCTTTGCAATTTTAACCCATTCATTTTGTGTGTGTTATATACAGCCCATTTAAGTTGCTGGCAAAATCTACTTTGGCATGGGAAGAGAAAGGAAACAGAGCTGAGCCTATCAACAATGGCAGATGGTGTTTTAACACTGCAGGGACAGGAATACCGAGAACAGAACAGAGCTCAGGAACAGAATAGTGCTCACAAACTCACACCATTATGGAAATGCGGCTTTCACACTACTCCAGCTACGTGGTAATGCAAGGAAAGCACGGTCAACAAGCCCCTGAGATTGCGTCCCTGTCTGCTCTAATTCTGTGTGCCTTCCACATACAACCTATAGTATATAATGGTTAATGAATATATTTATATACATGTGGACCAATATATCTTTGGCCAAACAATCTCCGCATACGCAAATCAAAGAGAGTGTACTTTTCCACTATGTGGAACAACAATATCTCATGATCAGGGAGTTTCCAAATTGGACTTGATCTGGCAGATCACTGTTATCACTAAGTAACGCGCACCACTCTACAGGAATCCAAGGTCGATGGTGAAAAGGCTAAGGTCTGGAATGAGATTGTTTGATTTTGCAAATGCTCTTCTCTTTTTTTTTTTTTTCCAAATACTAGAAACTGCTAATCAATGTGAGCTTAACTACAACTTCAGTTCTAAAAAACCAAACTTCATCTTTAATACTTTGCATAAACTTATATATAAAGTACTTAAGTGCACTTAAATATACGCTCAATAACTTATATTAATGATGCTTGCTACAGATAGAAACGTTAATAATACTCAAAAAAAATCTTGTTTTACGCACAGTCACCCAGCAAGAATTTAATGTGTCATACTATGCGAAAAGCTACACAGGATACATTTCAATTTAAATTTGTGCTCACAGAGGCTACAGAGCTACAGTTCCTGAGCCAGGTTTAGTAGTTTGCTTTTGCTTTGTGCATAAGCAAGGGGATAACTGAAACCCAGACAATTTACACATGCCTACAGTTAGCCTGGTATTTCCTGAAGCGGAATCCAGACTTGGGGAAAAACGAATAATATTTGAATTTACATCAAAATCCTTTATTTATTTATTTTACAGGGCACACACCTTCCTGCCTGCACAGATGTGTAATGACTGCCTAGTCCTAGCCCATTTCTAGAAGTCTCAAATACTGGTTACTACCTCCAGCAAGGCAACGTGAACCACCTAACACAACTTTCCATTAGAAGTAGCAAGAAGTTGATACAACCCCAACTGCGAGATACTAACCACCTCACAGCCAGAAAGAAGGAACTGCGGAGATGCAAAATGACAGTCGTAAAGACGTCAGAGCTCTAGCTCACGTGAGCTCTCCCTGGCTTTCTCTGCGTAAAATGACAAGAGGCTGCTTCAAGCACCACAAACTTGTTTCTGGTTTTCCAGCCTTAGAGAAAGAACATCAGGAAGGCAGTGAAATCTTTTTATCCAAATGTCCCACTCTAGACAGCAAGAGTTGTCGATATTCTCTCTCCATGGCACCTCTCTGAAGCTCCAGCGGCCCTTCCCCCTGATTTTTTTAACCACCCCAGACACAGAAAAAACAGCTCTGGGCCCCAAATACACCTCAGGTCAAGGGGCCACCCACCCCAGCTATGGTAATACTGCCTGGATGGAGTGGTTTTTTGAACACACATTAAAAGCTGTGAAGCCAATTACATGCTGTAATTCCACAAAAGGGAAGACAAGCAGAAATGACAAGAAGGGAGAGCTTTTCTACTTTTGAAGATTATTGCAATAAAGACATTTGCAGTGGAGGAAGCACATGCTCCCAACATACATCATCAGAAGTATAGAAACAGAAAATATAAAGATTTCTCAAACATAAAAGGAGCTGATAGCCATCAAAGCTGTATTGTAGGGGCTACTATTGCCAGGGCCACATTGCTGGATTTTGAAGCTCTCTGAAGTGGCATTATTGATTTTTGTCCTCCACTTTAATACTATGCTAGTATTACACAAACGTAAGTGCATAATAGTCCACAATCTACTCCTCAGCACTACCAAAAGCCTTCTATCAGCTACTCTAAGAGAGGGTTTATCAAGAAAGTGTGTGAGAGGGAAAGAAGAAAATTCAACCACAAGACTGTGTTAGACTGTGTTATTAGTTTTATTAACAATCTAGCCATCTGAATACTTCAGTAATTGGAAAACGTAATTATAAAATATGGCAGAACCGTATGAGCGGCTTTCTTGGAGACATGATAGAAACAGCAGGTCCTGAAGAAAAGTCAAAGAGTGAAATTCCACTTTTTTGTTATCTTTCCTTCTCACATTCCCTACTTGAGGAACACAGAACAGGTTGTGGGAGATTTAAATGCTGGAAACTACTGTTCCTCTCTGTCATCCTCTTTGGACAATGAGGTTGTCACATTGTCAATACCAGGCCCAGAACATGAGAGCCACTTTTATGCACCCCTCCCTATACCTCCATGAAATGACATTTGTGCACAGTTGCCATATGCAGAACACAAACTCAAAAGAAGCAGGTGAGACTCAACACCTTTATTTTTTCTGAACATGAGAGCATCCTATTCTAACCGTACTAAAACTGCAGGCTGCTCTTCTTTATCAGCTGGTGGAGAACAGAAATAATTCCGCTGGTTAGAATTCAGTTCTTTGTGGGGTCACTGCTCACCACTGGTGGAGCTTGTCAGGCATGTCCACAGCATACCAAGCCTGGATGACCTTGCACACTCTATACCTGGAGAGAAGGTCTCCAGCTCAGCAACCAGACTATTTCCGATCCTCCCTGCATCAGAGCAAGCTGCATTCTGAACAAAAAGCATCTCCCTCTCACTTCTTTCTTCCTTACATCCCTTCACTTCAATTTCTTGTTAAAAAAAGGGGAATGCACGACAGCACAACATGTGAACTTTTAAAAACCAAACCATTACAAACAAATGAAATAATAAAAACTGTGTACTGTAAGGAAAATACAAATAAGGAACAGAAATTGAAAGACTTCTAATAGGACGCTTTTCCAAAATGTGATTGTTACACCAAACAGAACACATTGAATTCTATTCCAGTGTGGAGTTATAGGCATAAGGGCGTGTCACACTTCTGACATGCTGCTAAGCACTGATTAAAAAATTAGTTTCATGTAAGATTAATTACCTTCTCTGCGCAGGAGGTGAACTATCAGATGCTTTGACAGTGAGAGCATAGGATCGCCCCACGGCCAAGACAACTCCTGGAGCAATGGTGATAAGGCCTGTTCGGTCATTGATGATGAAGTCTCCCTGATCCCCAGTCAAAATTTCATACACTATCTGTCCATTGGGTCCCTCGTCCGCATCTACAGCGGTGAGCTGCAATTCAAAACCAGAATGTCAGCACGCATGGTTCAGGGTTGTATTTTAATAGTCTTTTGTAAGGCAACTCGGTAGTTGTCGAGGAAGTAGAGAGGCAACCTGAACACCTGTAACATATGCAGTAATTGCTAATTACTGTACAACAAGGATACAATTTAAGTGAAGGATAATAGGTGGAAAAACATCATGAAGCAGAGAAAAACTGCTTACCTAACATTGCAAGCAAATTATTTTAAGATATGAATTAAGAAAACTAATTAAGACCAAGTTTACTGTCTGTGGATTGGAATTTATAACACTTCCTATAAAGAGGGGAGGGAGGAAGAATATAGTTATTGTGCTGCAACCGTAACAAGAGGACCGTATTTCATCACTGAAAGTTCCCATCCCTTTCTACACTCTTCGAAGTTACAGCGTTGTTATTGCCAGAAATTCCAATATCCACGTCTTGCCTTACAAGCCCTTCTTGTGCGGAGCTGGAGAACAATGTTTATATTACTCACACGTGCACATACCATAACAGAAGCCAAGTGGAAGGGAAATGGAAGCTGTTCCCCTATGGATACACGCATAGGAAACACAACCATGTACATCACGGACATGCAAGGCCCATTTCACATGGCAACAAAACACCACTCACCTGAAAGGCTGTGCTTGTGGGGGCGATCTCAGACCGTAAGATAAATGCAACTGAGTGCGTAAGTCTGTACTTTGTTGCCTCTACATCATCTCCCTACTGGGACTGGGATTACTCTCATGTGTAGCGTTTCTTCTAAATAATTGCTCAATTTTGATTCTGAGCATGAGAAATATCTAAGGGCTACTATTTTAGACTCAAATTATAATCACGAATGTAATGAAATGAAGGGGTTCTTATCTTATCCCACTTCCGCAGCGGACCATGCTAAACCAAACTTTTACACACCACAGCCAGGAAATATGGCTCAGTAATCATATTTGTTAGCTTTTAGCCAAGTGTCAAGTACCAATGACTCTGCCATGCCACAAAGCAAATAACTGGCAACTTGAGATTTCAGGTCAGACCCCTGTCGTAACACAATCAGAAATACGCATCCACACCTCAGTCACGCCAGCTGAAAGCCCCACGTCCAAGTTAAACCCTTTCACCTTTCCTCTTCCTAACACAAGTTAGTCTATGTATGATGTATCATCACACAGCAAACTGCTCACAGTGCCAATTGCTTGACTTGTATTCCTAAAATTAAAATTCCATCTTAATTATCACCACATTCAGCAAACAAAAAGGAGCACAGCATTCTGTTACACTTAAGGTTGAGTCACCAAAGTGCCACCAAACTACGCCAGCAACTCTGGACTTTCTAAGGTGAATTTCTTCTTCCCATAGGGGTTAGTTTGTTGACGATACACACACTGGTTTCTCAGTTGACTCTTAATTTTGTATGACTCTGTGTCACCTCAAACAGTGCACAGGATGACATAAAGAAGTATGAGCAGTACTTGAATGTCTAGGAGGCCACAGCAGGCAGTGGCAGCACTGCCCGTGGACCCAGCTGCCCAGTACCAACAGCGGTGGAGTGGAAATGACAGGGAATGATGGCACAATGGGTTCCGGCTGCTCCCACCTGCAGCTGAGCAGCTGGAGGTGGGAAATGGCAAGGGGCACCAGCAGGTACAGCAGCAGAGCCCACCGGGAATGCACAAAGCAATAAGAAATCCCAGCCTCAGAAATTATTCCCTGCATGGCTCCTAAAGTGAGGATGAAAAAAATAATAGACGTGTAGCTTCCTAAAAGGTCTCTGCCGGCCTCTCCTCTTTGGCTTTCTTGACATGAACACTCATGCCAGTGGGCAGCACTGCACGTAGGATTGCAAGCCCAGGATTTAAGGGTAACACATGGTGACACAAAACCTTAGTGATGACTGTGAGGCCAATGGCAAGATCAATAGACGTTATTCTCAGCCAGGGCCAACCAACACAGCAGGCTAAACGTCTGCCTGCCAGACACCCTTTTCTCACCCCTGTGACACTCTCGAAGCTGACAGCAGTGCAGACAGGTAGATAAACCCATTCAAGTCTCTGCTATGTTAGGATATAATATAATCTATTGATCAATACAGCATCACATTTAACCTCCAACAGGTCACAGCCTTTCGGAGTACTGCCTACAGCTTTCAAAGCACTTTGGCCCAAGGACAGCTAAAGAACTCGTAGAGCAGGAACCTAACCTTGCCACTAGAACAAGAAGCGAGATGAAGAATGAAACCCAGAGCTGTAATATTGCAGTTAATCACAATTGCATACAACATTAAACACCAAGGGGAGTATCTGAAAACCTCAGGCGTCTAGCTTCTTTAAAGGATAATCTCAATTCTTTATGTACATAGGCTCAGTGAATCATGAAATTTAGTATAAAAAAAAACTTGCTTAAAACCAAGAACTAAGCTCACAATAGCTTAAACAGGATAAATTGAAATGCTAAAAGATAAGTGATTTAGGTATACTAACAAAAGTGGGGTTTACCTTTGTTAGGAGTGCAAGCTACTACTGCTGGTAGAGACTGAGCTACTCCATGGAGGACCAACCCTTGTTAACATGGAATAGGTTGTACACAGTATTCATCAACTGAAAAGCATGTTAGTCAAGTCACTTTTCTCCTAGTGTTCTGCTTCTTTCACACACAGCACAGAAATCCAAAGCAGATTTCCAGCACAGAAGTACTTATCTAATCTGAATTTATATTAATTTCTTGTTCATAGATGCTTTCCTCCAGCAATGCAAACTGATCACTGTTGCACTAGAACGAGCAAATCATCTGAATTCATTCTCCTATAGAATTTTGAGACATTCTGTATATTGAACACAGGATAAACACTTGAAATACCTCAAAAAATCTTGAAACAGATAATCACCTCCTCTTAGAAGTTTCAAAAACAAATTAATATCCATGCATTATTTTTAGCAAACAAATCTCATTCTCTATTTTCTTTTGAAATTCTGAAAAAGTCATCCTATGAAGACTGCCCTTTTGGAAAGTGCTTTGCATTCCACCCATATGATGTCTTGTAATATCAATGTATTAACTTGCAATGGTCAGTCTCAACACATCAAAACTCAGCGTATAAAACGGACTTTCTGCACCCTCCGAGGGTTTAGAGCTTAAACCCCTCTCAAACTCCATTTCTTTAATCACTCACTCTATAGTTTCCATACACAACTGCACGCGTTCATGAACCTCGCAAGGAGGGACTATCAAACTGACACAGTTAAGAGAAGTGCTGTAACAACCTTCTCTACTGAACTTCAAAAGTAACACACACACAAAAAGATAAAGAAAGGCTTCATGCAAAATACAACCTCCTAAGTATTTAATGACAGGGTTTGGAACAAGGCCAGTTTTTACTGTGACGACATAAAAAAGGAAATTATTTGCCTACACAAATACATAGATTAATAAAGCTAATTAAACTTACAAATATTGAATGCTTGAAAAGATAAGCCATTTGAGTAACGTTTTGGGGGCAAAATCATGAATAAAAAACAGAATTAAATAGAATTAAAGTTTAACAGCTGCCATAATATATGATTCTATAAATTTCTGTCTCCAGCTGTCCCAGACCGATAGGGCTTCATAGTTAACAAGATTTTAGAAACACAGCCTAAAATATACACAAAAAAGTACAAAACAAGATTTATTTTACTTTCCTAAGAAACTTTTTTAATTCAGCAGCATGGGCTTCATTACATTAAAATCTAATGTATGAAAATTTTGCAAAATAGGTGCATATTCTGCTGCAGCAAGTAGTAGTTTTCTTGGAGGGAAAAGGAGACTTACAATGACGGCCTTACAGCTTACGAAGACACATTCCTCGTCATCACAGAAGGTCTGTTCAGACTCACTATGCACTTGGAGGAAACTGGTCTTCAACATTTGACCTGTAACCTTTCTGCAGCAACACTTTTAGTGACCTTGCCCTAAACAGATAAAGTGATTACCAACCTCTCCAGTATCCCCACATTTTTCAACAAATTAAATGTTCAGCAAAGTTGGTCTGACTCATCCTGACCTAAAGCAAATCCTGCAGAAGCCATGAGTCACATGGATTCACCTCCCAATGGCTGCCCTTGAAACACATGTTCCAGCCCAGCGCGTGCAAGGCTCCAGAGCCACATTCTGTACACATTTATGTTGCGTACCCGTGTCAAGAAAACAGTACAGTTGGTCTCCAGAGCAGCACACCAGTGAAAAATGCTGTGCTGAGAGAACTTAGATGGGAATTACACACCCTGCTCTTCCTTCTAGGGCTCAGCAGTACAACTCGTCCATTAGTTTCACCAGGAAAAGCAGTAACGAGTTTCTATATGTCAGGGCTAAACAGCATTGTGATGGAGATATTCCTAAACTTGAGCTAACAAAATGTAACGCTAACAGAGAGCAGGTTAAATATTTTTTTCAGTATCTTCCTTCAGACATTTCATTAAGTCTCTATCCATTATATTTTTACTTGAGTATATAAGTGCATTTACTGAGAAATGCAAACAACCCAGTTTTGGTTTCTGCTTCTGCTACCAATGTTTACTTCGTAGTTGGAAATCATTATGCTGATGGATTTAAGGCAAAGGGTTGCAAATAACCACATCAATAAAACTTTAAGTGTGGTTTGGAGACAACTTTTACAAAGATTTCCCCTAAATTGTTCTGTGGCTCTACAGCAACGTGGATGTTTAAGAGCTGTAAACCACGAGCACATGCCAAGTGGCGAATACCCAAGCATGTCTCTAAGATACAATTTAGTATTTGTCTGTACAAAAGGATGGCTAGGTCACATGTATGAAGGGAATTAAAAGAAACTGTTTAACAGAGACAAAGTCATCCAGCACTGAGAAGCCACATTTGAGGTAACTGCAAAACAGTCCCAAAGGAGGCGTTTATTTAATGGCTCTAAATAAAATTTGTCCCCATGTACAACTGAAACTACCGTTACTACTCGAGACCTAGTTCTACTGTGAGCAAGAGATAAGTGATAGAAAATTTACTGCCTGCAGTTTCACCATGTTTTATGGTTTGCTTTCATTGCTGACCTTGAGCACAAAAGCCGTTTATGCTGCAACGTGTGAAGTTAAGTGCTCTGTGTAACCAGGAGGGTCTGGGGCAGGACCTCCAAATAGACCTGCACTGGAGATCTCAGGCACAATTGTTTTGGCTTGCAGAAGGTGGACAGGTAATGCACTAATCCACTGCATAGCTTGTTTTCCATTTTCAATCATGGAGTTATTTAATTGTTCTTATAAGAGAGCCCTTGAACGTGGGTCATACCTCTGCAACATGAAATGAGGTAGAAATTAACGTACACAGATAAATTAAAATAGATTATTGTGGTTTAATAAATTTAAAGCAGAGTAAGAACAGCATATACTACTTAAGGCCAAGTCAGGAGTTATTCTGTGAAGAGAACATACACAAAATCTCTTCATGGGCCAAGGAAGTCATTGACCTTCACGCAAATTAACACAAAGATTGAGGTGGATAATGTTTTTGCCATCCTGTGTCCCTTCTTAGCTCTCTCATTTTCGTGCTCAGTATTCTCTGTGCCCTGCATAGTTTATGCTGTATATAGAAATGAGAGATCTCTAAAGAAAGAGTGGATTTAAATTACTTATGTGAAATATTATTGTATTATGGCTGCATACTTCAATCATCACTGCGCAACGATTTTAAATATCTGAATCACAGGAAGCAAGTACTTCCTGAAAAAGAGAAAAACAGAACAGCAAAATTATAATAATGTAAAAAGAGGGGATTAAGTACTTTAATATGTTTATTATTAATCAGTCTTTCTAGTGATAATTATTATTTACCACATATTTAACTGTTTTAAATGACAGATTTCTCAATCAGCTATTGTCCCTCTCAGGCAGCACAATAAAATGTCTAGAAAAGCAGGGGGAAAATTCAGATAAGAAATTCTCAAGCTGAAAGGGACAGAATATACAGACAAATAAATTCAACTGAGAAAATGCTCTCCTCAGTCTAGGTCTCAAACAATCTCACAAGTAATTATAGTAGACACCTGAAATAAAAACTTCCCAAGCCAATTCTCTTTTCAACAGCCCAATGGTACTGCCATAGCTCCCGCTGCTCAGGAAGGCAGGGAGCAGAGATTTCATGTTCCGCTCTGTATCCTCAGAAAGTGGACGGAGGTTGCTCCTATAAGGGTATAATACCCTCCAACTTTCTGAAAAACACACAAGCAGCCATGCAAAGCTGCAGCTAACACATACAACTGGAAGGTAAAAGGTAGAATACCCACCAGGCTCCCAGATGAAACCAGTGCAACTCAGCAGCACATAAATTTGTTTCCCCTGTTTTGCTCACTTCTCTTAAAGGCAACAGGCAAAGGAAGGAAACGCCTTGCTTTAACTACCCAGAGGGGAAAAAAAATTGGAACAAAGAAACTTAATTTCACTTATGATTATTTTTTTTCCCTCCTATTTGGGTTTATTTTCAAGCAGAGCCTAAAGATTTTTTCATTTACTTTTTTTTTTTTTTTTTTTTTAAGAGTGTACCAGACAGTAAACACAATTTAAACTATTAAGAAATACATTTGGGGTTTTTTTCAGGAATAAAATCAAAACTATTTCCCACACATTGGGAAAATAAGCAAGTACAAACTCAGGTTATTTGTAGATTTTCACGCAACTGCACACAGCAAAAAAAGAAAAAAATCATAACCCCTTATTACCCTCAGGATAATTAAAGCAAAGTGGCAACTACACGAACGCACTCACACCGCTATACCAGAAATTCACATTTTTCTAGAAAGATGACATGCTTCACAAAATAAATCCTTTCTTGATCTTCTCTGAAAATAAGTTTGAGCAGTGTTAAATGCAAGCCAGCGCTTATGCGTAAAGGATTATGAGATTGTACAGGTTCACTGAGGTCAGTGTTCTTTTTCTAACCTACCTTCTCTGATTAGAGAAAGTGGATTTTACAGTCTAATCATATCTGACTTGGCTCATTTTCCTCTGGGAACTATCACAGGTGATCGTCATCTCAAATGATTCTTAAACCAATGATGAGATATGGTTACAAGATGAGTTTTCTCTGTATATAGAGAAGCAGCTAAGGATATCGTCAAAATCACTGTATTAGCAGTAAAAAAACCCCAAAAACAAACCCAAAAAAACCCCACTAAAAACACACACAAAAAAAACCAAACAAAAAAACCCCCCTGTTTTCCATTTGAGAAGGCATTTATAAAGCAGAAGCAAACAGCAATCAGGCAGCACATATCCACCTTCCTGGCCTAAGGAAACCATGGGTATTTCTAGCACCAGGGACTTGGGGCTACTCATAACTCCAGAAGACAAATCCCATTTCTCACACTCCTGTAATACTCAAAGAAAGACTTGGTGCCTGCAGCCCAGGCAAAACAACAAGGTGAGCAATTTACCAAATATCCCAGCAGCCTGAAATCATTCCTACTGGCATTATCACAGTATTCAGAAATCTTAGGGTGACTCAGTTTTTTTTATGTCAGTCTGCTTATAAACTCAGATCATCTGGCAATGTAAGATGAGTTGGAAAAGAACCCATCTCCCAAACCAGCCAGAATTATCTACCTTCCATGTCTGACCACCTCATAAACTCACAGTCTGCAGTAACCACATGTTGACCTTGCAGACAGAAGTGTGGAGGAAGGAAAATGCTCACTCTCAGAACTCTTATGTTTTCCAAAATAATTTTACTCTTTAGCAAAGGCGAATTTAAAGCCTGACTTCCCCACTACTCATTTCCAACTTCACAATGTCATTCTAGAAGGGACCAGTTACAGATCTCCTTCAGGCATTTGCTAAGTTCAATCACTCTGCACAATATTTACATCTAAACTTTTCTTCTCACCATTTCTACCCTTAAGCTTTTTCATCCTTGAAATGTTTCTAATCTGCCTAATGTTATTGATCTGATGGATGCTCTTTATGTAAGCAGTTACACAGCATCAGTGTGGGAAGGCAAAAGATACCTGTTGCAATGGGCAGTGGAGGAGCAAGAACAGAACAGTCTCTCAGACTGAACCTGCCCCCAGAGAAATAATTTGTGTCTCCACTAAGCTCATCTTGGTGGCACAGGCTAATGCAGATGGCCTTGCAGAGCCGCCCTCTTGCTTTTTCCCAGAAGGAACAATTTCCTAAGGAATTTGTACTCCTGCTCTTTGCACACCTCCAAGATCTGAAAATATTTGCATCTGAAACACCAGGAAGTATAAATCTTCAGAACAGCCCATTCCCTCTGAACACAGACATCCTTCAGCATTGCGGCTGTTTTAGAAAAGCACAGGAGCTGCTCTACTTCATCCCAAATATTATAAATACAACTCAGGTATCTCAGAGCATCTGTAAGGCCAACCTGGGGTACTGTGACTATTCTTTTCACACATGCTGCCATCTCATTTAGCAACACCTTCTGTCTCCTGTTTCTTGGTACACACACGTTTAAGAGGAAAAATCATTTAGATACTCACACTACTTTGCTTGATGCGTTGCAAAACAAAGGCCATGGGATAACACTAACGATTTACTGTTGGACTAGATTGCTTATGCATGATTTAAATTTTTTCAGCCCTGTATGTATCTCTGTACCTTAAATATCAAGTGAATGTATTGTACTCACCAAATCCACATGTTTATACAGAGAGTGAGGAGTTTATTGAGATACTGCAAACAGCTCCTGATTTCAAACCCTTTGCACAGCTCCTGAATTCTACCCACTTTAGCTCATTCAGAACAACAGTATTTTGTCTTTTTTTTCCCTCCACACAGCCTTGTGCAAAGCTTGAAGAAACTTAATTATGTTTAAAACTTTAATCTTTCCCTCAAATCTTGCTGAAAATGTCCTCATGGCTCTCATTAATGCTTTTAAGCACTTGTAGCCCAGACTGATGAAAAGACAAGCATAACAGTAATGAAGATCCAAAGGCAATAAATGCAGCACATCAATACAGTTCAAGTGGGGCATATGCCAGAACAGCCACCGAACTCTCTTCCAATACTGTTAAACCACTGCAGCCTTCAAATGCTTAGCTGCTGATTATATTTCAGAAAATGGTATTTTGTTACCTAAGTCAGCTGATTAATTTGTTTTTTTTCCAGTACCCACACTGCTTTCTACCATCCTTGAACGTGGACCTCCACTAACAGCATCTTGTCTTCTCATCCATCTCTACTGGAAGCACTCAGAAGCACAGCTGAGATCTTAGAAGAATTACCACCCAAAGAAAGCCTTTTTCCATTAACTTCAGTGCAACTAGGATTCACCTCCAGGCTGCACTGGAACATAAATCAGTGCTTGCAAACTTTAATTAAAACCACTTCTCTCTCTGGGCCTGTGTTCAACACATTTTTCACTGCTCATTTGCTCTACAAACAAACTGCTCTAGGCTTCTGTAAAAAAAATAAAAGGTTTTATGACATAGTAAAACATTTCTGGTTATGTTCTACCAAACTGTTTACCTGTTCTCCCAAAATATTTTATTTCAATATCCCACGAATACAGGAGAATATGCTTTTCTTTTGAGATTTTTCAGATTTTAAAGTTCTGTAAAACTTCAGATGAAAAAGCTGAACTGCAGCTATTCATCTAAGACAGAACTATCACTTAGTATCAGCAACTTTTTAATAGCTATGTAACTAATGAAGTGGGTGGAGAGACACGAACTTTATTTCTATCTGTTTTCAGTACACTTCCAATTCGTATTAACAAGATTGTCTACTGCTAACAAAGAGTGAGTTAACAAAGCTAACAAAAAGACCTGAAATTACCTTTATAACTCCTTCCCCAGGCCTCATATCTGTATAAATCTTGACGTTGTATGATATGTTGGAGAAAGTTGGGGAATTATCATTTGCATCAATCACCAGGATATTGACTGTCACAGGGGCGCTCTCCTGTACACCATCAGAAGCTGTCATCTTCAGGAGGGGAGGAAAAAAAAGCAGAACAGGAATATACTTTAATGGTGTATTCTTAATACAGTCCCAACTATGAGAAAATACAGTACTGACAACCAAAAACCAGCATTTCATTTTTCATTTTTGTCTGCACTTACAATTAGAGGAGGCTTCAGCTGAGCTTGAGCCTGCAGTGTGCAAGGCTCAGGGCAAGAGCAAAAATGAAACGATGCCTTTAAAACATACTGTGGCAGATCAGCAGGAGAAATGAGAGGGAATAACGGTTTCCCAGGGTTGCAGGTGGGATCTGAGCTGCAGTCCATGTCTGGAAGGGAAGAGCCTGTCCCCAGCTGTGCTGAACACCCTCAAGGAGCAGGCTGCAAGAGCTCACAAGCCAAACTCTGCAAGTCTCACCTGGGCACAGCCACCTCCAGGAGCTGCTGTACACATGTTAAACCTCAAATACAGCATTTTAAGGAGGACATAAAGAACCTAGATGCCTTTTTACTCCATAGAAGAAATCTGAGCTCTCCTTTCAGACAGTAAACAGACAGAAAATAAGGAGGCACTGATTGGAAAGCCCTGTAGAGGAACAGGGTTTCCCAACAGCACATTTGCAAATTGCTTTAGGGCTGTTAAAATGTTTACTCACAGACTGGGAAATGCCTGAGGGTGTATTAAGTCCATTTCAGTGTTTTGGTTTTTTTTCTTGTTTTAAATGCTGCTGGCTGTGCTTTATGTTAGCATCCTTTTTTATTTTGTACTAAAATAAAGCAGAAAGGCCATTACAAGTGTTACGTTCCTAGCTCACGGGATGAGAAAAGGCAAAGGTGGCCTCAAAGGCCATGTTGGGTACAAAAGAGAGAGTCAGACTGTGTCATGGGACTGTGGTGAGGAGCAGGATACAAGCCTGGGACCATGGGGATGATGCTCACAGGGGTTTCTAAAACATTGCTATCACACCAAAACCAGGCATTTTGGAAGAGCACACAACCCCAGTTAGCAACTCCCTCCACCCCCCTAGTATTGCTGCTGCTCATCCTTCACTGTTTTTCTTCTTCTGTGTCTTTTTAATTATCTACAACGATGTTATAACTAATATATTTTTGACACTTGCTCTGAACTATGCCTGATGTGCCTTCAAGCTCATTTCACATACCGAGAAGGTGTAAAGCTGCTGGACTTCTCTGTCAACGGGCTGCAGCAGGGTGAGGTAGCGGGTGATGCCACTCTGAGTCACAGTGAAAAATGCATTGTAATCGTTCAGAAAGAGATGGAGCTGCGGATCCTTGGTCTTTAAACAATATGAGAAAAATTTTATTATAACATCATGTATACCACTAAGTTTCCAATTACTCAATGCAAGTGCTTTATGTGAAACCTAACTAAGCAGAAAGTACAAATACTGTGACTAACTGAATCTACAAAACTATTTAAATAAAAAATAACATTGCTGATCTAAAAATGTAATCTTCTTGATGAAAAATGTATTAAAATACACTTTAACTTATGGAGTAAGTAAATCCAATGGTAAACAAATACTTGTATCTGCTAGTTTTAAATTATGTTTTTTTCATTAGAACAATAACTTCCAAGCTTCTGAAAAGCCCCACAAATTAAGGCACTTGTCTGGGATATCTGTGTTGTTGAAATGACAGAAACATGAATTGTAACCAGGATTAAATTTCTCAACATATTCCCCCATCTCTTTAAAGATGTCTTTGAATTATTAAACTGATTAGATTGCAAGGGTCACTCCATGCTACAATTAAATTTTTAAATAAACTATGATACTTTTTATTGCCAACAGTATTCCAGCAAACATTTCTGTGTACTTGTATGTAATATAGTTAATGTAACCTGACTTAATGTGCTGCTCTCGGTCATTAGTTATTGAGTTTATTTCTGTTAGATGAGGCAAGGTTACAAAAGAAGAATGCAAATGTGATGGGGCAAAACACATAAGGCTGGGGGAGAAGTCCTATTAAAACTGTTCTGAACTGCCCCAAACAATGTGGAGACCATGAATAAAACACAATAGAAAATCCAGCGGCCACACAAGTACTTTTATCAGCTACTTTCCAAAATAACTCTACAGAACCTGTCCCATACACTAGGACATGCAACACAATCAGAAATAGACAAATTCAACAAATTATCCAAAAAGTAGCATGACGTTGTCCTTCTCTGAACATTTGCTCAGCCCAAATCCAAAACACTTCTAGAAGGTTAACTCCTACCCTGTCATTATTGTCATTCCTACATAATTAAAAAAGAAAGCAGAGCACTGGGAAGTTCACCAATACCTACGGTACAGCAGGCATGAACACTTGAGCCAACGCTAACACGCACCAAGTGTCATAATGAAAAGCTACGAGGACAGATTAGCACAACAGAAGGAGAAAAAATAAACTCATTTTAGCAATCCAAAATACTCTAAAGCAAACGTTTTGGAAGGCTAAGATTATACGATTTAAATGAGAAAGCATTTCAGTTGCTGAAAGCTACATGAAAGAAATATCAAAGTGTTCCAAATGAGTGGTTTTCTATTGCCTAAAGCTTTGCTGCAACTATGCCAGCTTTCGGTAAAATTAAAATTAATTTTACAGCTAGCAATGCAAACAGCAGTCTCTTTTTTCCATAAAAAATTACAGAAGGTAATTGCCAATAATTGTTCACTTTGTAGACACTACAAAGTCACTCAAAAATGTAATTTACACAAACCCTGTCTAGTTGTTACAGTTCTTGCTTGTCATGCCATTTTAAACACTAACAAACAGTATTTTTTTCTTAATTTGTTCTTGAGAAAAACCAATGATGGAGATCCCATACACTCACAAAGTCATCTATCCTATTCCTTAGCTATTCTAGAATTAGAAATTTTATCCTAAAGTGTAAGTTAAATTGCCTTTACTGCAACCAATGCCTATTTCTACTCCCTTCCATGCATGTCGGACTTACAAAGCAATTTATTTCCTTAATCTTGTCATTGTTACGCTTTTAGACCTTTATCACATTTTATGCATAAAAACCAGTCTGCTCTACTTATCTGTAAAGATTTTATGTGGCAGATACTGTGAGATAATACAATTTTGAGAAACAATCCATCTATGTTGCCAATGCTATTTCTGATACTTTAATTTTTTTAAACTACTATTTTATTTTGGGGCCTGGACTTAAGCACTGTGATTTCTGACTACGTTTCTGTGTCATGTAGAGTAGCTTGTCTCTGATAAACTGTTTAGCACGTAATTTTAAGTAGAAAAATCAAAATCCACACAAAAAAGTATGCATGCAACCTGCAAGGACCATTTCAAGCACGCAGTTAAAACTTGATAAGGGTTATCTACTTCAAACTGACTAGTAGGGTTTTTTAAATTAAAAAAAATATTTTTTGCAATACTTAAAATTTCTATAATGACAGATAATTATTTAATGAACATAAAGCAATCACAATGCAACCACGGTACAACTTTATGCCCTAAATTAATTTGGTCCAATGTGTTTACAGGGCTCTTTGCAGGCTTCACAAAACAAGTGAGTCCCAGTCTCAAAAAACACCGACAGGAAAGAGAAAAATGAAGGAGGACAGGAGAAAGAAAGAAGTAAATCACACCATTCAAACAAAAAGTAATTTTGCATTATAATGCAAATAATACCCAATACCTACGGGAATGGCACCTGGTGCAACCTACAAAGAAAAACACGTGATACAAAATGATCACAGGTAAAGAAACACAACACTGATACTGACAGGCATCATAAAAGTACTATATTTGGAGGAAAAAAAATGGTTACAGACAAAAATACAACAAAATGAGCCACTGAAAGTGCTCCAAAGCCTGGGTTTGAATTTGTTCTGCTTGAAAATCTCTGGAGAAGTTCCTGAAAGTTTGAAACCCTGTGCAGATGTTCATGTTACATTTCTCCACAAGTGCTTACAGCTCTTCCTAAAACAAAGACTTTTCTACAATTTACTAACATTACACCGAAATGATATTATATTGTTAAGAATGAGCAGACAATGACAAATATTCTCTATGTGTTTCAACATTCCCAAAGACTTTTTAGAGGGAATATATTTGTCTGTTAAAATTCTCTGCGGTAGCGAGAACAAGCTCAAAGAGTATCAGAACTGCTTAGGGCTCCTGGAATAGCTAGCACAGGCTTCTCTCCAAAAAGCTGTAGCGATGACAAAGATAATTTAATGACACATCTTGGTTTTCCATCATTCTTCATGTGGAGGATGATCAGCACTGAAATGCCCACGGAAGAGAGTTGTTTTGTTGAAGACACAGTTCCAGCATTTGCCCTCTTCATTTCTGGGTGTAAGTAGAGATTTTTTTCCACTTGTGTCTTTTGTTGAAAAAATCTGCAATTCACAGTCTTGCAGGGGCGAGGCAAGTGAGATTCTCAGTCCCACTGACAAAGGGTTTGCAGTCAGATCATGTTGGCACTGACCTCGTTGCTTTTCTCTAACTTGTGTGAGATTAATTCTGCAGGGCCCGATGAGGTGCTCCTCCAGGTGCCCAACAGCTCAGATGGAATCCACAAGGCAGACACAGCATCTGGAGTGAATTTCCTGCATCTTTAACATTACCATTAGATACCAGAAAAAGGATCTGAAGCACAGCCTCCTGAGAAGTGTTCATGATGGCTTTAGTCATAAAATCAGTTAGATGAACAGAACCAAAGGAGGAGAACAAATCAAGTCTAAATTCTGAGCAACTGAAAAACCAGGGGAGCTAAACCAGTCTGAGAACACTTTGCCGAGGACACTCTATCAATAACTTTCTCCTTCAACATTTTTTTTCTTTAAAGTGAGTTCATTTAAATAATATTTACCTGTACAATTTAAAATATTTTTAAAAAAGCTCTTCGCCATTTACGTCATATCTACTTTGGAGAAAAAGATGTCAAAAGACTAATGAGAGAGCCAGGATGCTTAGCAGTGCTTTAATTCTGAATTCTTTCAGTCACCACCAAATCCTCCCCAGCCCCTGCACTGAGGCACAAGCACAACCATTACATCAGTCACTAAGAAGTGCTGCAACACTTCCTAGACTTTTTCAAGTTGACATGTAAAGGACCTATGCCCCTCTCTGAATGAAACACCAACACAAAAGTCTTCAAAAAATCATCTTCTGTTCCTCATGCAAGTGAGCCACTCCTGGGAGAGGGCAAGAAATAAATGTCACCACCTTCAGCGCTTCCACTATTTAGCAATAGCATTTGTTTAAAACAGGGCAGATAAACAAAAAACAGATTCCTTGAGGACTCCAAGGAACTCAAAGAGAGGCATAAAACATTAGCTATTCATCCTACACAAATAAAGGAAGAAACACAATGCTACGGTAGTGATTCCATGTTAAGATTTTTATTTCTTCTTCTTAAGCAGAAAGACGCAGAAAAGAAAAAAAAAAAAAACCTCTCTCTCTCTAAAGAGAAGCAGCCTGTTTGCTTCGACTTTCCCTTTTGTTTGTTTCAGTAATGATATTGATGGGGTGCTGCATTTGGGAAGAATATTTCCTGAATTATTATTTTGTAATGGGACTATTAGAGCGTCACAGAAGTGCTATACAGTGATAGCAGTACTATGAGATCTCTCCTCTTGAGAGAATATCGGCTGCAAAACAAGTTCAAACAATAACAGTGAAAGATATAAGCAATCAGGCAAGTATTAGGAAAAAACGCTTCAGTATTTAAAATGCTGCCATAGTCCTAGATAAAAAAATCCATCATTTTTCCTTATCTGTATGTATCATTGAAAATCCATAACCTGCATTTGTAGTTACAATTAAAAGTTATTTTATCCATTATTTGCTCTGTACTCTGGGATTGCTACTGAGATGCCTTTATGGAAAATAATAAGTCTTTAAAATTTTGCACAAGTTCTCTAGAAACACAGATGTTGAGCAACCGTCTTCTTAGCTTGACTTCAACTTAATAGACAATGGAAGCATAAACCAAGAAATCAGTCTGGTAGAAAAGGATCTGAAGAATCTACAGTAGTAACTGACCTGTGCCATATTCCAGTGCCCAGAGATGCTGCACTGGGCAGCAGACATCCGCAGAAGCATCAGGGTTACTGCACAGGTTGTCTTCTGAATGCATGCTGGGACATGTTAAATGCTTTGGAACACATGCTGGCACACCTTATAAACATGACATCAATTCTGTGTTCTAATGAGCAATGCACAAATCACCTGGCACTCTGAGTCCATTCATCAAGCTACTGCATATGGTATTGGTAAACACCTTGGCAGTTGAGCAGTATGTGACGGATAAGCATGCCGATCAGCTGCTTTCAACTTGGAAGTTAAATCCTGGGGTTTATTTTGTTTGGTTTTGTTTTTTCTTTTAAGAGAGATTGAACAAGATTGGACATACAAGGCAGTAAGCTGGTTACTGTGTAGCTTTTTCACCAAGCCTAACCACCAGAGCAGAAGAAATCAGTACTCTCCCACGGAAGCAAAAAGAGTCAGGAAGCAAGCGGCTCAGGAAGCCTAATGTTAACAGCAATCAGATCACGCTGTTTGAATTCCTCATCTCAGCTCTGGTTTACTCAGGTCTTAAGGTACTCGTGTGTCTTTATTTAATTTATGCCATTTAAACAGACCACTTAATTATATCAGCAGTTGGCAGTGCTGCTCTAGTTAAAGGTCTGTTTGCAATGACACATCTACAAATTAATTTTTGGAAGGTTTATAGCAGGACCCAATTGTAGTTCTCACTGGGTTTACATTTAGAATGTGTTTTGGTTTTTTCTTAAGACAGACAGTTAAGACGACCAATTTCTTCATGCATTTATCTGAATACAGGGAGTTATTTTACTATGAAATATAACCTCAACCAATTTGTCAATTAGAAGTCTGAATACATCATGTTTAGCCAGTGTCACTATTGGAAACTAACATGCACAAGCACGTAGAGGATCTGTGTCAACTTCTCATCAGCACTCTCTACTTACTAAATACGTTAAAAGACAATGAAGCCATCAGAACACTGAGACCTGCAAAAGTTACAAGCATTACCTGTGCTTACTAACACCCCTGAGCTACTATCTAGTCCCAGTTAGAAGGTACCTGTCATTTCACCTTGTTTGGCCATTTTTCGTATGAGTTTTGTACAATTGCTGCACTCCCAGCCTTGCTCTGCTGGAAGTCTCATGCCCACAAGATGGGCAAGATGGTTATAAGCACTACACGAATCACTGACACAGCTGTTAAAAGCCAGGCAGTTACATCAGATTATCTCCTCCCTCACACACACTTGCATCATTCCACAAACTTGGGAAGAGCTGGGCTGGCATGAGCCAGGTGATGCCAAAGGGATAGGAAACTGCACAGAGCACTTCTACCCAGCGATGAGGCTGATCATTACTGCTGGGTTACTATTCTTTGGAAGATACCCAATTTTTACTATGAGTAATGTTAGTATCAAAATCCAGGCAGAGCAAAGACTGGATTGAACTTCTGGTCTCCTACCCTCCCATTCTTCCAGGTTTGTTCAAACTACTACTTCCTTCCACTTTGAGCTTCTTCTTCCCATTTCCCCACACTGTGTGGCAGATTCATCCTTCTCACAAAATGCATTTTTTTTTTCCTCTTCACACTAAGCATCCATCGTCTCTAACAGAACACAATCTTAAGGAGAGCTGAGTAAAAGACAGGTTAGTTTTTCAGTTCAGACATGCTTTCAAATCTATTTGAATTCAGAACAGAAACAAAAACGAAACTGTAACAATTACATTGAGGTGTTTATTTATTGATCTGAATAGTTTTGTCTCAATAAAAAAATATGTAAAAAGAAAGAACTCTGAAAATAATACAAATGTAAACACCAGTATGACAGGATAAAAGAACGAGAAACATACCTCTTCCACATCATTGTCCAACACCACGATTTGGAGTGGAGCAGTCAGGTTCTGGTTATCAGACACAGTCGTTCCCACCGGGGAGGATTCCAGGATGAAGCCCTCATAGGTAGATTTCGTGAAGTAAGGCTTCTGATTGTTCTCATCAAGGACTTCGATATGCAGATTGGCAAAGGCAGGAAGAGGATGGCCATTGTCTTGTTCAGCCTAAAAAAGCACCATATTTGTCAAAGGCTCTCAGCCAAGTAAAACTGTGAACAGCTACTAACTGGTGTTGGCTTACATTTAAGAACTACAATCCAGTTATAAAAATGAATAACATTGTACGGATGATCCTATTATGAAACTTAGCATAATGAAAAAAAAGAAACAGCAAACAAAAAATAGCTAGGATAGAACAAAAAGACTTTCCAGCACAATAACCTTTTAAGCAGTCACAAAGAAACTCAAAAGCTATACAGCACACATACAAAAATTGTTCCTTAAACTGTCAGTATTGAGACTTTTGAAAAATCTTTGAGGGATGAGAAGAAAATGGGAAACTGCTGATTGTACAACAGAACCTCAACCTACACCACCAGCAAGAGAGTAAAAACCAAACAGTACACACAGACATATGGTACTACAAATTACTGTATATACTGAGCGTATTCCCCTCGACATGACACTTTCTCCCTCTCCCCCCAAATCGATTTTTCTAGTGTAGGATGAGTGGGATTTTAATTTTGGTTTTGCCTATTTTTGAATGTCAAGCAAAATTCTTTACTTCAACCCTCACTTTTCAATGGCAATGTCTCACCTACCAAGATTTACCTACCAACACAATTTCACCTGATTTATTCTTATTTGCAAATATCTCCTAAACATAAAAGCACTAATTGCCCATTCCAGTGTGCTAATCCAACATAAATGTATGATGGTGTTTCTTTTTTTTTTTTTAATTTACTACCTATGACTAGTTAAAGGAAATAAACAAGGGAAATAGAAGACAAGGAATTTGTTCTTTAATTTATAAAGAGCAAACCAGTTTTTACTTATAGTCCAGCACATGTCCCTGCAGCAAAGCAATAGGAAGGTACTGTAAGACAGTATCCTATTCCTATGGCTTAATTTCCAAAATCCGTAAGAACACAGAACCTGGGACTGCAACAGAAGTGCACTATTACGCACACATGCAGAAGTATATTGTGCAATAAACTTCTCGGGTGTAAAATATTTCAGAAGAGAAAGAACAGTGCCTAAATCAATGCTATTTACAGTACTTTTTGTTTGCAGAGATTTTATTCTCATTGTAGTATGTCCCCCCTTTCAAGACAGATAATTGCTCGTTTTTCAAATCCAGCATCCAAGGAGCTTTCTTCTGCAAACACATCTTTTTTATCTCATCTACTGGTTACTTTTTTTCTTCTTTAGATGCTTGGTTTGTTTGGTTTGGTTTTCTTTTAGGTTGGTTGGGTTTTTTTGTCTGCAAAATATTAATTCTGTATAAAGCTTTGCTTTGCTTACCAAGCAACAATAGCATGCTGTTGATGATAAAAAATTCCATTTCAAATAAGAAGAAGTGTAAACACAAAAACCGTTGTTTTTTTTTAAGTAGGTGATGACACCTTTAGTAATTCATAACATAAGAGGAAAACAGTACACCAGGCTCCAGTCCACCCAAGGAGACTGATGCTCTTTGGTGATCCCTACCTATTTTGAAGATATTTGCATTAGCTGAGAAAGCCTGGCTTCACACCAGTCACTCTAAGAGAATCACATATATTGGGTTTATTAGCATTTAATTAGAAACCTTCCAATTGCAGTGAACTTCACTCAACAGAAAAGCACTCAGAACACCCCTGGTGAAATCCTGGTCCTGAGGAAGTTAACAGCAACGTATTTCAAATCTAATACAGCAGTAGGTGGTGATAGCACTGGAGACTGGATAAGTGACCCTGAAATACTGAACATAATTTAGAGAAGTGAGATTTATTTTGGAGCTGATGCTCTGCTGAATGAAAATAAAGTTCACATGTGAAAACTAACATCACCAAAATTACTTGGAAGTACTCTGGCTAGCGACCCAGTAGGATGAAACTTCAAAAATGTCCTGATATGGAGAGTTTTTCCCTAAGTTAATACACCGAAAGCATGAAAAAAAAAAATCTCAGAAACAAGTCTGATCTCTGAGTAACACATACATACAGATCTGATTCCATTTAATAAATAGATCTGTGGCAGAGCATCATTAAATACTCTGTTCTATGTCAAAAAAAGTAGCCATCTTCACACTAAACTTCTGCGAGTTTCTTTATAACAAACCTTGATGTTCCTTGCAAGTGCTACAAAGAGATGCTAAAAAAGGAAAATGCAAAGAATATAGGGTCTCAAATTTTCTTAACAGCTTGAACTGCCGCAATAACGGCCTTGCTTTAGATCATAAGAGAGCACAGATCCCAGCCCTGGTTAAAAGAGGAAATATTCATCTAGGCAGGGTGTTTACAACATCATCAGCACAGCACGGCAGTGTCCTTCTGAAGGAAAAGACAGTGCTCTGAATTACATACGGTGACATACAAAGAAGGATGCATGGTCCTAAGATTGGACTTAAAAATTTAGGCCCTGGAGACCAAAATTACAATGAAAAGGATTCCTTCCTCAGTGGCAATTCAACTTTGCAGGTGCCTTCCATTTTGTTCACGAGGTTGGCTACACTGGTCAAAATCATTAACTTTGGCCTCCTCATTTAAGAATTAGGCAAAATTAGGAACCCCTTCAGGAAGTCACAGTCACTTCCCAACTGCTCATTGCCACCAACAAGCATTTCTCACAGCACCAGGACACTGTGCCAACACTGCACCAGGGCGCAATTCCACTGCACTCTCTTGCTTCCTTAGCAAGTACTCAAATGCAAGGCTACCATGTGAAAATCACCACATCCAGCTTTCCTCTTTTACACTTTAACTAAGTTTCATTTCCAAAGACACCTACATTTGGGGGTGGGGGAAGGACGCTCTAGAAACCACCAGTGAAACCTGGATAGAAATGACATTGCTCAGAAGGGACAAGATTTCTGTAGGATAGAGTGGAAAAGTGAATGAATTTTACAAGAAATCCTGCTGGAACGAAATTTTGCATAGGTCACCTATCCAGTATCTCCTCTGAAGGCCATCACACAGGAGATTGACTTAAAGGCTTGCATTTCATTTACCCTTCCGGCTGAAGCAATGTCTACATTCAATAGCCATTAGAGAAAGTATAAAAACACTCCCGGGAGCAAACTGGGATTTCATCTTTGCTGCTCTAAATATTTCCTCACAAGCCTCACTCCTTCCTTAGTGTAAAACTCAAGCTTTAAGAAACTCAGGTTCAGAAATCTTTATTCTTCCTTTTGCAGGCAACCTTAAAAGGCCTTTAAGTCTCTAAAATTCCCTCCTGAAAACACCCACTCTGGCACGTGTACGCACACACAACCTTTAGATCCACTGGCAAAAGGGAATACGAGCATATTCTAAGCCGCAGTGCTAAGTATTCCTATGTTCCTTTGTTGTTCTGTGTTTTTCTTGATTTGCACATGCAACCACCCACAGAACAGCATGGTTCTGACAATTTTAAAAATTCATATATTGCCTTTCTGATTCAGTTAAAATAGACACGTGCCATTTGCCACAATGATGAAAATAATGTGTCTAAAATAGCAATACAGCTTATCACAGAACCCCTGACATGAAAAAATTAAAGGTAGGTTGTCACCATATAATAAATAACTGGGCTAATAATGTCTGAAACCTAAAAAAAGTGCAAAACTAGAAGAATACCAGTGATGAAAATAGTCTGTTTTACACCAATATCAGCCCTAATGTTTTTTCTTAGAACCCATGCCACCAATCTATTAAAATGAGCTTTTTTATGCGCTACTTGACCAAAGAGTTTGCTAAAATTATTGCCATCAGTCTTTTCTTCTTCACAACCAAGGTTTTTTGAATTGCAGTTAGGCCTTAAAGTCATTTACTTTGTGCTATCATAATCCTCTTACTTCCCTGAGCAACTTAATAACAATTCAGCAAAACGGATTTTAGGCATTGTTCTCCTTGTGCTCCTGTAGCCTAAACCTGTTATCCCTAAACCAACCAGGTTAGCTTCCAGATATTTTTTTGTTAAAAATCTGATCAAATCATTGTTTTTTCTCTGCAGGATACAGTACACCAAATGCATAAGTCACAGCAGTGTATTTGGACTTACTTTCATTACCACTCATGAAATATCCAGAAGCAGATGAAAAAAATTTTTGATGGATAAATATAACTTTGAATTTTTACTCTATGGCTAGACTGTTTTTTTTTTTTTTTTTAGAACATTCAAAAATCATGGCTTACTTGAAATAATTTCATAAAGTAATATTATGTCTTTTATTATTTGTTCCTATTCAATGATACTGATATCTATACCCCGACAGAGACCTATTTAGCTTAAAATTGAGATAAAGCTGCAAAATATCTGCACCATCACGCATACAATCCCATGCAAAAAAAAAAAACAAAACAAAACAAAACCCAAACCAAACTGTCCCTGCATCCTAGATATTTAAATGTTCACGTGAAGCAAAGAAACAAAACAAGAATGCATTTTGAAGAAGATCCACAATATATCTAGAAATTGACGTTTGGCTTTTCTAAAAAGTAAATGAGAATGTTCCTTTGCTATTGGAAGTTAATGTTGGGTTTAGAATTGATGCATCCCATTTAAGCATGCTGTTAAATGAATTACACTAGAACTTACTGACAGAAAATACCAACCAAATTACACTAAAATTTACTGACAGAAAATACCAACCTCAACAAGACAGACAGAAACCCTAGCAGGCTACTAGAGACTCCCTCTTATAGAGACCAGAGACAGAGCTGCTGCCTGGTTGACAGCCATCTTTCTGCAAACTATAATTTATGTCATTTTTTCAGCCCGGTTACCTTTTCACAAGCATCCCATTGAAAACCATAAATGACATAAATTCTGTTGCCGTAATTGCTTCCAGTCCTGCACTCATCTCCTTTCCAAGGACCACTGAAACCCTCTGTGCTTCCCCTGCCATTGATTATACCACAGCATTTCAAAAGATACAGTGAAAGAAGTAAGGAAAAGCCTCTGGCAAACACATTTGATAGCTCACTGAAGGAGATGTAGTGCTGGAGAACTGCAGGCAGGTCGCTTCAGATTTTCTGTTTAATACAAGAACAAGGAAAAAGCCCAGGAACTTCAGACACTCAAACTGACACTTGACCTCAAGCTGTGAAGAAGAATGGAAACATTATGTAGTATTTAAACCAATGTAACTAAAAAAAAAAAGGGCAGTCAGCACAGATACAGAGAAGGAAGGTCAGGTCTGACAAAGTTGCTCCTTTTAAGTGCATGACTGAATTGGCAGATAAAGGTGAAACTAGGCACATAATTTATCTAGATTTAGGGTAAAATTTAGGGTTGTATATCCAAGTACAGCATAAGGAAAGAACTACTGAAGCATAAGGAAAGAAACACTGAAATAGATTAAAAATTGTCTTAAGGACAAGAAGCACAGAGTATTTTAGAACACAGAAGAAATTCACCACCAGTGAAGCTTGTGATGCAACAGTGAAATGAAACTGGCACATGATATGTCTAGACACTACGCGTAAAAAAAAACACCAAACCATACAAACCATACATTTTTTCCTTTGTGTTATCAAGGGTGACTTCAGGATCAGTAAGGCTTAAAACGCTGTAGTGCCATGAAAAGTAATACTTACAGCTGCCCACCTTCCCAAACAATGAAACTATGAAGTCATTATCCCAAGTTTTCAGTGATGGGTGGTTAAGTTTTAAATGAAAAAAAAAAGTCTGTTTACTGCAGAAAGGAAATACAGCTCTTTCCGTAAATAAAAGACACTACAGAACTTCCCATGTATGGATTTTAGTATTTTTGTTGCTCTGTGAGTGACGACCCACAATTTAGGGTCAATCTTAACTCACAATCACTACCTTTTCTAACATGTATCTGTGACAATGTTCTAAAGGCAAGGTAAAACGCTGAGATGCTGCTAAACACAGGAAAAACTTGCTATTTTCAATGTGCATGTGATAACTCTGGAGAAAGACATATGAAAAAACATTTTATTGATGTATAGGAAGTGGTTTGGTTTTCCTGCACCCTTTTGTTTTTCCTCTTCCTGTATTCACAAACACAAGACCTGTCTATGCACTCAGATTTTCAGTTCGACATCAACACTCATCACTGTATTATACATAAGAGAAAAAAAAGGCTGCCTCAAAGAGAATAGAAATTTCCAAATTATTTGGACTAGGTACACTTCTGTGACAGTGATAACCAAGAGAAGTAATTGAATACTGAGTTCACATAAGGGATAAACATTTGAAAACCCATTTTAAAAAGGAGTTATTGTACTTAATGCCTACAAGAGATGCACAGCAGTTGAATCAAACTAATGATTTTGAAGATTTCATCATTGTCAGGAAACAGATTGAACAACTATTTAATGAAAATACATTTCTTCCATTCTTTTTCAAATCTGTCACCGTGAGTACAAAAACACTCTCATTTCTTCAGTTCATGCTCTGTTTTGAGGCAGAGCAATCACTCTGTTTCCCACTATAGCTAATACAACTCTTCTGTTGTGCAAGAACATCAGACGAGACTATCTTCAGTTGCATTTCAAGTGAGACACAAAAATAAAGCAGTCCCAGAACAAGGGTGATATGTTTTTGGAAAAGCATAGCTGTCATGTGGGCTGTATTTTCTTTCCGACTATGCATTCAGAGGAATTTTAGAGAAAACACCAATATTTAGGAAGATGAGATTTTTAAAACACACACAGACACACCCACCCACCCACCCCCATGTTACTTTCTAGAGACATATTCAGTAACAATCACTGTGGAGCTTCCTTAAAGTTCTCAACTGCAGCCCAGACATGTACTGCAAACTAGTAAGTCTTTATCACGTTGATTAAATCAAATAAATGGTGCATTACTCTCTGTGCTGAAATCCCTATTTGCTCCCATTTTGAAACTTAGAAGACCAAAGAAGAATAAGCACAAATCCTCATAAATGCAGGAAAATATGCTGAGATACACTGGAAGACGGGAAAAGTAGAGCTACGCTGAACAAAGATAACAAATAAAGGCCAATAGATGTATGGAGCCAAGGGATCAAAATAGGATGAGAAGAGCTGGAGGCTGACATTATCTCAAAAACCTACCAAATATTGCAAGTATAAGGTTTCTGAAGTGGTTAAAAACATCAGGTAATTCAGGACTTTTTAAGTCTCAAAAAATATGGACTTTGGGCAATTTCTACAACAGCAGTCCAGGAATTTCCAGTCTAGTGACCCTCAACTGATGCATGTCTCCTCACTGCTTGCTAGCATTGTGTTTTTCTGGAACTCATAATGGAAGAACATCGTAAGAGGAGTTGTACTGGATCAGACTCATAATCCCTCCAGTGCAAAATCACGGCTGCAGATGCAGCTAAAGACAGAAGCCTAGAGAAGAACGTAAGCAGCCCTTGATTTCTCTTTACATCAATAGATTTTTCTTCCATGAGCCAGCCCTACCTCTCCTTGAGCTCATGTCAGCTTGCAACCCCACATCACTGTCTGTCAAAGCAGACAAACTGTATCAGATGAACAACAATCTTATTTTGTCTGTTTTAAACTTGCCACCTGTTTGTTTTATTTGATAACTCCCAGCTCTTGCATGGAAGGAGACACTGAACTATTGATCCCTCTTCACTCTCAAGACTGTGACACTATAACACTATATTTTATGGTTATCTATTGTATCTCCTTCCTTCCTCACCTAATACGAACCTGCTTCAGTTCTGCTCTGTCCTTTTTGTAGTAGAGACGGGAGCTGGGCACTGTGGTCAAGTCACACATACAGCCCAGATCTGTACAGTACCACAGTGACTTTTCCTCTGGTCTGTTCTTTGTTTTCCCTCATGATTTCTACTGTTTAATTTGTTTTGCCTTTTTTTATTTTTTGACAGCCACAGATCACTAAACCAACCTTCACACTCGGTTATCAGTTACAATGCCAACACCTTGTTCCCAAGTCAAGCCAGAACCCATCATTTTGTGTATAAGCTCAGAAGGATATTTTCTGACTTGGATTACTTTATTTTTAAGCTGTGCATAATTTTATCAGCCATTTTATCACCTACTCATTTAGTTTCACAAAGTCCTCCTGCAATTCTACAGTCAGTCCTTGTCTTTACTACCTGAATGGCAGGGGTGGGTGACAACAACTATGCCAAGTGTCTGACCAACCCAGGGAGGAGACGACAACCAACGACCAAGTGAGGAAGTGGTGGACCCAGGCTGGCCACCAAAGCCTGGAGGGTGACATGAGCAGGAGGGACCCCATAACCATTATAGCAGGGCTGAAGGGGGATCACCCTCATATGCACATAAACGAGGGGAGGCCAGCAGCGCAGCACGATAGGTAAAGCTCTCATAGCCTCTGCAAAGTCAGCGTGGTCATATACACCCCTCCCCCCCAAAGTGTCTGTATGCTAATGCACATAGCATAGGAGCAGCCTTTGGCTTAGCTCATCGGATATGGCCTTGAGGAGAAGCAGGGTGCAGGACAGCTAGTTAACTTTCAGAGATCTTCCATCAGTCCAAAAATGGTCTATCTTGACAAGTAGGAAATCAAGGAAACTTGGCAGCAGGCCTGCGCGGTTAGGTAAGGAGCTCCTCACAAAACTCCAACATAACAAGGAAGCCTACAAGAACTGGAGCCAGGGACAGGTGATGGAGGAAGACTATAGAAACCTGTCTGAGCACTCAACAAGAAATAAAGTTACTGCATTTAAATATAAGCAGCAGCTCTTCTAATCTGACAGCAGCCACACACTGAACTAGGTTTCCCAGAGAGGCTGTTGAGTCTTCGCCCTTGCAGACACTCAAAACCCACCCCAGCCCCAACCTGAGCAGTGGGTTGGACTGGACAATCTCAAGAGATGCCTGCCGATCTCGG
This sequence comes from Pterocles gutturalis, assembly GCF_000699245.1. Classification (NCBI taxonomy): domain Eukaryota; kingdom Metazoa; phylum Chordata; class Aves; order Pterocliformes; family Pteroclidae; genus Pterocles; species Pterocles gutturalis. The sequence continues at coordinate 16,187 of NW_010130705.1, read as the reverse complement.
CAATTTTATGATTCTGTAATATCTCAGGATCATAATAAGCTTTTTTATTTCAGTACTTCAACCTTTGAGATCATTCCCAAGTTTCTCAAAAAGCAAAGGGACACAGCCTAGTGCTATGCTCGATGACCTACCTGGTTTTTAAAATGATCATTTAGCCTAGCCCTCTGCACCTGCTAGTGGTTGGCAAAGCATCCACCCCGAGTCTCCCTGCACTTCCCCTCTGAACGGAAAGCAGTCTTTGTTCAACATACAGACCATACAAAATATGGCATATGTACACTTCACTTTCCACCTTCAAAGCGCACATTTGTCCACAGTTTGGTCCTGCAAATGTTGCTGAAAAGGTTCCTTCTTTTCACATACTGCAGTAAGCTTTCAACAGCATCAAGAGCAATGGACAGGAGAGATCAATGAAGTTCCAGGAACACAGAAACCAATTAACCTCCAACGTGAGTAGTAGGAGAGGATCGCTTTCTGTCATCTCTGCTGAGATCCATATCAGGCAAAATCATGGACACTGCAAAGGGCTTAACTATACTAGAACAGACAGTACACATACTGGGAGCGTCTCTCTGATGCAAAGCACCTCCAGGAGAAAGGAGAAGTGGCCTTTTCAGTCCCAGACAATTTGTTGGGATGGACAGGAGAATAGGCACACAAATTCATGCCATGCCAGTATCACAGAATCATTTAGGAAAGGACTTCTAAGACCATCAAGCCCAATCGTTAACCGAACATTGCCCAGTCCACCACTAAACCATGTCCCTAAGTGCCACACCTGCATGTCTTTTAGATACCTCCAGGGATGGTCACTCCACCACTGCCCTGGACAGCCTGTTCCAGTGCTTGACAACTCTTTCAGTGAGCACATTTTTCCTAATATCCAATCTATCACAACAGTATTCATGCAATCAAAGGCATGCAACAGTGGATGGTACTTTATACTTGTAGCCAAGCTTCACACGCAATCTCCCTTCATTAATATGGAATTAGGGCTGGCTAATACTCAGCCTCAGTCTCTACATGTACACTCAAAGGAAGTACAACTGATTTATTAAAACCTCCTGTGCCTAGTCACAGCCTACATAAATGTCACAGCCAGTTCGGGAGAGGGAAGCCTTCTAAACATTGGAACTCACACTCCATTCAAAGATTTCAGCCTGAAGAGGAAACAGAGTAGAAATTACTGCTGGAAATTTCAACATCGCTTCTTGCAGAATGGGACCCCAAACCAATTTTCTTGTAACACTGGAATTTCAAACAGTCTGTTCAACTCTGACACATGGTGCTGACCTTCTGTTACCACCTAAACAACAAGGAAATGCAATACCACTATAGAATTGTTGCTATGGTATTGTCTGCCATGAGGTTAATGTCAGTCTGACTCAAAACAGCACCTGAGGACAGCAGATTTTTGAGATAGGTACATAAAATACAGAAAATACTCTGTAAGGCTATTCTTCAAAATATTCTGTGCAGCTGCAGCACAGTGCTGAAGTACACTTCTGATACCAATGCTGTTGGGAAGGCACCAAAAGACCCAAGCAGCTGTGACAAGGCACTTCTCTTTGTAAAAGTCTATTCCCTAAGAGCTGTAAAGCTCTCAGATCCCAGGAAAAGTCTTATTAAAAAGTCAGCCTACAAATGTTATTTGATGCTAGGAAACTTATCCCCCCTCCCCTCCAACTTTTTAAAAATCTAATTGGAGTTTTCATTGAGATGTCCAATTCACATGAAACCTTCCCAATTTCCCAATGGCATAAATACAATCAAATCAAACAGTCAGTGGTTTAAGAATTAACCTTACAGGTTGCATGAAAACCTACTCTAAAACTACATTATAAATTTTATTTCCCCAGTATACAGCTGTCCACCTGAGATTAACAAAACATTCCTTTATTCTTCCACCTCATGTTATAATATTCAAACCATTTTCAGTCATGAAAACAAGTATCCCCGTGCCATTAAAAGTGAAAAATCAATTTTTACAAGAGAAATAAACTTTCTATCCTGATTTGGAATCTGACATGCATACATTTTCTTCACACTGGAAAAAATTTGAAGTATTGATTGTTCTAGGTAAATTGCACAGACTAGAAAGATACAACCATAAGGTGAAAAGGTATGCCTACACTTCCTAAACCTTAAAATATTTACAGTCTTTTTTTTTTTTTTTTTTTCTATTGCAACTCCTACAGGTTTTACAGCAATCCTAAATGAACAAAAATCTTGACTCTTCTTTACTTACTGGATAGCAACCCCCTGCAATATTTATTTGTTGGAGAACCAAAGCTGACTTCTAGCATATATTATCAACCGGTTATACAATCGTT